>NW_017098543.1:0-3035 GCF_001412225.1 Nicrophorus vespilloides | reverse complement strand
GAAGCCAAATGAAGAGGTGGGATGGGAGAAGAAGAAGAAGAAGAAGAATTATATAATTATCGTAATATTACTAATTTCGGCAGTAATTATTGTATTAACGGTTAAATCGCAAATTGCAATAAGATTCAATGGGAAATTGTACAAATTATAAGTTGGGTTGCATACCTAACGCTATGGTTTGTTACTTCGCTAATGGTGTCCAGTTTCCGGCCATCTCTGAACGTTAGTGTCAAGCTTATAGTTCAGCACTTTCTGCGCTGTACGCAATCATACTTCTTAATTACGGCATTAATTAGTATTTCCTATTAACTGAAATTAACTTTACTTAATTACCTTTCTATCTGTAACATTAATTTTTACCTACAGTAATTAATTATCAAACTGTGAATGATTTAATATAAGTTCGAAGCGTCCTCTAGTAATACAAATTAGAATTACAAAATTGAATAGGTATTTATTTAATTAACAGCTGTTTAATTATATAATTATCGTAATATTACTAACTTCGGCAGTAATTAATGAATTAACGCTTAAATCGCAAATTTCAATAAGATTCAATGAGAAATTGTACGAATTGTAAGTTGGGTTGCATACCTAACCCTATGGTTTGTTACTTCGCTAATGGTGTCCAGTTTCCGGCCATCTCTGAACGTTAGTGTTAAGCTTATAGTTCGCCACTTTCTGCGCTGTACGCAATCATACTTCTTAATTACGGCATTAATTAGTATTTCCTATTAACTGAAATGAACTTTACTAAATTTCCTTTCGATCAGTAACATTGATTTTTACCTAAAGCAAGTAATCATTAAACTGTGAACGATTGAAAATAATAGTAAAGCGCCACCTAGCGACGAAAAATAAAATTTAATAAAAATTTAAATTTTCAAATTTAAAATTTAAAATTTTCATTGATTAATTGATTATTTGATAAAATTAAGCTATAAATAATATAAATATTTCACTCAACATTAATTTATTATGAATATAAATAGGAAAGTTCAATTTTGTATCAAAGTTAAAAGAATTTCGTGGACTGAATAAATCGTTTTTTTTGGGTAAGTTTATTTAGCATCATGCGAATACGTGGAGAAAGAAAGAGAATTCCGGATTAACATGCAATTTATACAAATATACCCGTTCCGTTTTGCTTATTTATCATTACCGAACGACCTGAGGGCTTTTCTTTCAGCAAACAAACCCAGGGCCGGTGATGTTTCGGAAATACACGAGCCTCGTACAATATTATGCGGTCAAATGGGTTTAAACCCAGAGGGATTTCGATACCTGAATCAATTTCTAACGTCCTTACAACAATACAAGCAAAATAAACTTTACAATAGTTAAATTTGAATTAGAAAGTTGGTAATTCTAATTAAATATTTAATGGAGACATTTGAGATTGCAAATATTAAGTTGGTAGTGAACTGCATTATGTAAATATCGGACGGTTGCATAATTAAACGATGAATCTTAAAGCGGTAGTAGGCGTGATGTAAACACACGTCAGGTTGTAGTTTGTATAAGAAAACTGTTTGTGTTTAGCAAGCAATAACTGCATAGTCGATATCCTTTTAGCGTTGTTGCCTCCTGCTTTTTTTTCCCCTTTTCGTCCTTTATATTAAAACGATCGTTAATAAACAGATTGAAACCACTCAAGTTTCCATGCGTTTAACGATGATTACACGTTCATCGATCACTGGAAACTATCAATTTTCCAACGAATCGATTTCAGTTCAGTTCAATCACGATACAATATTCAGCACTATTGCGAATTATAAATCGTACTCAATTAGGGGGAAAAGGACGAAAAACGCTGCTGCCACTGTCAACCGATGCAATTATTAATCGAAAGCCGTGAATTTGTCCCCGCATTAAAAACGCATTAATTATACTTCAATTTCAGCGCGGAAAACATGAATTGAAAGGAAATGTGATGTAGCACGTATTATTTATTATATTTTCGCGATTAATTCGGTTATCTGTGGAAGATGTTTTCAAAAACTTCCTCGCTGTAACTCTATATCGTGCGCACTCTAACTTCATTAGCGACTTGCGATGCCGGCCAAATTGATTTTTGCTGTTGATTAAATTCATCCTGCTGCAAATATAGAGGAAAATCGAATATAATAAAGCTTCTCATCCTTTCCTTCCACCAAACTCCCTACACTCTGATGACCTATGAAAATTTCTAAGATATAAAATAGTTGATATTAGTATGTAAAATGTCAGTTTAATTGATTTACTCGAAAACTATAATAGATAGAATGAATCCAAAAGATGCATATGAAAGCTGAATGTTTGGGGAATCTAGCAAGTATTCATATATTACTGTGCTTTTAGCCGTTTGGCTGTAATTCGTGTTCAAAGTTTAAAAAATGCTCGATATATTACTGTGGTTTTATCCGTATTGCTGTAATTCGCGTTCAAAGTTGAAAAAAAAAAAGCAGTGTTTTCACATTTCATTGATTTACTCGAAAACTATAATAGATAGAATGAATCCAAAAAAGATGCATATGAAAGCTTAATATTTCATTAATGAAATAATAATAGGAATGTATGTAATCAGTATATATTACTGTGGTTTTATCTGTTTGGCTGTAATTCGTGTTCAAAGTTTAAAAAATGCTTGAAAAAGTACAATTCATTGATTTATTCGAAAACTATAATAGATAGAATGAATCCAATATATGCGTATGGAAATGCTACAGCCCTGCCCTGTTTCACATTTCATTTATTCGAAAACTATAATAGATAGAATGAATCCAATATATGCATATGGAAGCTGAATGTTTGGGGAATCTAACAAGTATCAATATATTACTGCTGAATGTTTGGGGAATCTAGCAAGTATCGATATATTATTGTGGGTTTAGCCGTTTGGCTGTAATTCGTGTTCAAAGTTTAAAAAATGCTTGAAAAAGCAGTGTTTTTACATTTCATTGATTTTCTCGAAAACTATAATAGATAGAATGAATCCAATATATGCATATGAAAGCTGAATGTTTGGGGAATTCAGCAAGTATCCTTTTATGAAA
>NW_017098542.1:0-5099 GCF_001412225.1 Nicrophorus vespilloides | reverse complement strand
ATTGTAGGAAACAAAAACCAGGAAGGTATTCAGGGTTGCTCTGCATTTGCTGCCCATGGAAACTGTGACTCTACCCAGTGGACAACAGCTTGTAGTGCCGAAGATTGTTAATGACTTGTGCAGTTTCATTATTACAAAAATTGACACTGAGGGACTTTTCCGGAAAGGTGGCTCAAAATCTAGACAAAATGAAATTAGAGTAAGAACTATCCTATAATATAATTTTAGGTTTATCAATATTCATATTCCTTTTTAGTTATCATTAGATGCTGGATGCTATTTAGGAGAAGAACATCATGAAGTTGATGTTGCTAGTGTACTTAAAACTTTTTTTCGTGAATTGCCAGAGCCCTTGATTCCATTTTCTTTCCATGAATTGTTTTTGAGATGCATGCTTCTATCTGAACATCAAATTGAAGCAGTTCTATTATCCTGTTTGTTAATACCAATGGAACACCTTAACACTTTAGCCTATTTTATGCAGTTCTTATTCAGAGTGTCTGAATATAGTCCATTTAATAAAATGGATGCTTACAATTTGGCAGTGGTAATGGGGCCCAGTTTATTACCAGCTGAAGAGAAGTTGCCTCATAATCCAACACAAAGACTGACAAAGACCTGTGAACTTTTTAAAGTAAAGATAATATTAAGCATATTATTAGAATAATGTTTTAATTAGAATTGATTTGCAGTTACTTATAGAAAACGCTGCTAATATTGGAGTCCTTACAGAGAGTATAATAGAGAGGATAGCTATAACGAGTTCGATGAGTTCACTCAACGTCGATGACGAAGCTAATGTTAAAAAGAAAAAGAAGCGACGAAGTGGTTCATTGACGCGAATGTTGAATGGTTTAAAGAAAATTGTCAGCAGTAAAACCGAGGAAGTCGTTCAAGAATTTCCACCGGATTTGTTGCTAACTCCGTGCATCACTAGATCCGCGAAGAAACGTAAAATCGAATCAGCCGGAATTTCAAATAAGAAACGGTAAGACAAGTAAAATTCAAAACTAAAATAATTTGTCAGGTTTGGCTTTTTCAGACGACAAATCATTAATAGTTTACCTCAGCAAGCTATATTAAATACTCCATATACTCCAGTTAGTAAAAATCCTGAGTAAGTATATCAATACTCGTAATAAAATAATTTTAAAGTTATGAATCTGAAATCGGAAAATTGAACGCTGAGTGCTTGTATTAATAATAGTATTATTATTGCTTGTTAGAAATACTACTGTGTATATACTTTTTTGATTTGATATATTTTATAACGTCTTTCTAATATTAGTTTTGCGTCATAAATAATTAATGATCATGGCTTTATTGTTTTCAGTGCAATAAAAAAACCTACCCCAGAAACATGTGAGAAGACAAAGGAAAAGAAGGTACTTTGGTCGAAGAGCAAAGCGAAAGTGGAAGAAGGTTCATCTAAAACGGCGATACAAAGGCGTTGGTCTGCAGTTAGTTCTGTGGCTGCTTTCAGAAGAAAGAAGACACGGAATTCGTGTGCCGCTTCTTTGACTCACCAAAAACCTAAGATCTTAGAGAAAGATCCTCAGATAGATAATAGGATAAACGATTTATCTGAAGAACTTACAAAGCATAAAGAACCTGAAACTGAAAACTATGTGCGCATTTCCAAAGTCGAATACGAGGAGATCAAAAACCGTGTTTCAGCTATAGAACGACGTATCTCCATAGAGCTGGAGAACGCAGAGCCGGAAGCATCTGCAACCTGTGATGATGGAGTAAAGGATGTAGAGATGGCATACGAGCAAACCCTTGTACAAACTGAGCCGCTTAGCCCTACGACAGATCAGCTCGCTAAGAGGTTGAGCAGAGAACTGAAGATTCGGCGATCGAACGAACCTAAAGTATTCAGGTCTCCGAGTGCCAGAAAAATCGGAAGCTTGAGACGCAGATCCCGGGAACGCGACCAGGTAAGATTAAATAGAAATCAGTCTTGGTGCGTGACGAGTTCCGCGTCTAAGTCTGCCCTCCGCAGGGGAAGACCTAATACCGTTCAAACGGGTTTGCCGCAGCCTACGACGGCTGAAGAACCTCCGAAGACACGTTCGAATTCGTTTCATGGTAACAATTCGCCGTCCGTAGTGGCGAATTCGATGACATCGAACTCCTCTACGGTGAGTTGGAAAAGTGCGCAAGGATTTTTCAATGCTACGCCTATGTCTAACCCTGGAGTCACTGAAAACTGTAGGGCGTCGCTGGCGAAGTTGCGCAGTCAAAACGCTGGGATGGTGCTGGCCAAGGCGAAATTGTTTGATAACCTAGTGGATTCAGAGTGTAGTAGCAACAAATCTGGAGAATCCAATTGCGTATCATCTCAAACACGTAGCACCAAAATCGGGGCTCCACGAGTTCTTGACAAGAACAGCAGGATTCAGTCGTTAAAAATGGAGGAGCGCAGAAAGAAGGCTATTTCACCTAGAAAGAGAAATTGCAACAAAAGTCCACAAATTCGAATGCAACGTATCAGCGTGAAGGCGCCACCACCTCAAGAATGTAAGTAAACTTAATTAGCGAATGAACATTATAAGATTTGTTCTTCACATTTCAGTTAAGTTTAATAATTTTAATAGAATATCTTTAAAGTACCTTGTAATGTGTAAATAAGTTGCTTCTCAGTAAATAGTCTATTTTATTACGACTTTGAACCGTGTTTTATACCACTACTATTTTATATAACTACATTCTCTAATTGCATCTATTATAATTGCATTTGTAGATAATATGGATAGGACAATATTGAGAGACTGCAATCGCCGTGGGTCAGAACCAACGACATCCCCAAAATGTGTAACACCCAGAAATGCACCCCAAATCAAGAGGACTTTAAACCCGAAGTCGCCACGCCGAATTTGCAGGACACCGGTTTCCGAAGCTAAACAAACACCGCTCAAAGTAATCGCAACGACGAGGAACACGCATCACTACTAAATTCCTTCTAGCATTCTTATTTTGCTATGCAAGTAGATAGCCCAAAATTCTGCTTTACCAGAGCATGCGAGCATAATTTCGAAAATTTTATTTGATTTTTATAGCAAGGACTTGAATTGATTAAAATTTAACGTTGACTCTATATCGAAATTATGTTCGCATTGTCTCCGAGTATGAAGTAAGGACATAAAGAAAAAAAGAAAGAATTAAGTGGCCATAGTTTATATTTCTTTATATATCGATAGATGTTTTTTTTTATATTTTCGTATATCCGAGAGTGCTGTGCAAACTATGTACATACGCATTGTTAAAGAAAGTTAGAGAGAGAGAGAGAGAGAAAACGAAGTAATCGAATGTTTTATAATTATTATTTTATTTAATAAGTTTTATTGTTTTATCAATTGAATAATTGAAAACAATTACTGTGACTTTTTCCTAGAATATTGTTTTTATACTGTGCTTTTATTTTTTCATATTTTATAATGTAATTATTTGCTTTTGAGTCTTAATAAAAAATGAAGATGTTTATAACAAGGTATATACAATAAATTTATTTTGTAAATTAATCTTTTTTAGGTGCAAAACAAAATAAATAACACGTACCGTATTTGTTAATATCACAAATATGAGTGTATTATCAATATTGATAGGAATATGTAATTGCGTTTGCGATTTGAATTGCACCAATCACGACGTTCCACGCATGTAACTACCATGATTGCTCTCTAGATGTCACTGTTGTTATGACGTTTCTTAGTTGATTTTTTGACATTTAGTGTCATTTAGTGTAAGATAACATATGAGGAATACAAGCGAACGAATGTTGAGTTTGTTAATACTCTTTGTGGCATGTTAAACTGATTGAACTTCAAGTGCTGATAAACAAAAACCAGGCGCCAAGATGCGATCCGTCGGATTTTCGTTACTTGCCCTATGCATGACCGTTTCGGTCGTTGCTAATGCTTACTACCAGAAAAAACAGTTCTATCCTTCTGTAGTATATATTACTAAGTCTAATCCTAGCATGGCTGTAAGTAGTTTATCCCAATAAAAAAACAGTGTATATTATTAATTTTCTTTAATATTGTAGGTCATTTATCTGCAAGCTTTCATATGTGTACTTTTGGCTGGCCGTGTCATGAGAAAAGTATTCTTTGGACAATTGAGGACTACAGAGTTTGAGGTAGTTTGCATAAAGTATGAATCAGAGATGCTTAGAAAGATGGCTTTTTTTTTCAGCATTTGATGGAGAGGTCCTGGTATGCCATCACAGAAACCTGTCTGGCTTTCACTGTTTTTCGAGATGATTTTAATCCCAAGTTTGTATCTCTTTTTACACTGCTGTTGTTCCTGAAATCTTTCCATTGGTTGGCGGAAGACAGAGTTGACTATGTGAGGATTTTTATTCATCCCCTGTTGGGAATACATAAATGATACTAAATGATAATTATTATTATTTCAGATGGAAAGAAGTCCAGTTATAAGTTATATATTCCATTTACGCGTTATGGCACTGCTTTTACTTCTTGGTTCACTTGATATATATTTTGTGGAGCATGCCTACCAACTGACAGTATCCAAAGGGGCTTCTGTCCAGTTAGTCTTCGGATTTGAATATGCCATATTGTTTACCATGGTTATTAACATCATAATCAAGTACACTCTGTATACAGTCGATTTACATAGTGAAACACCATGGGACAATAAGGCAGTATTTCTGCTCTACACTGAGTTAGTAATGGGTTTGATCAAGGTTATTCTCTACATCGCTTTCATGTTCATAATGGTCCGTATCTATACGTTGCCATTATTTGCTTTAAGACCGATGTATTATACAATAAGGAATTTCAAAAAGGCTTTCAATGATGTAATTTTGTCCAGAAGGGCTATCCACAATATGAACACTCTTTATCCAGATGCTACATTAGAGGAATTGCAAGCTGGAGATAACGTTTGCATTATTTGCCGTGAAGAAATGACGGTGGCTTCAAAGAAACTGCCCTGCAATCACATTTTTCACGCTTCTTGTTTGAGGTCTTGGTTCCAGAGGCAACAGACCTGCCCAACCTGCAGATTGAATATTCTGAGAACACCCACTGCAGAGCAGAGGCCAGATCCGCAGAGAGCTCCAAGACCAGCAG
>NW_017098541.1:0-1893 GCF_001412225.1 Nicrophorus vespilloides | reverse complement strand
ATTATTAATTAATTATATTATTATGATTTGGTCGGTGTAAAAGTATAAAATTGACTAATTATAATAATGTTTAAATTTATATTTTTTTACGAATTATATAAATACCAAAGTTTTCTATGCGATTTCTATGAAATTTGTGATTGATTATTATAGGATTTTTCATTTATTGTTTTTATAAATGCAGGTGTTCATTTAAAATGCAAGTGTTCATCTAAAACGCAGGTGTTCAATTAAAACGCAGGTGTTCATTTAAAACGCAGATGTTTCGCAAATATTCAATTTTATACTTTTACACAGACCAAATCATAATAATATAATTCATTAATAATGACTAATTATAATAATGTTTAAATTTATATTTTTTTACGAATTATATAAATACAAAAGTTTTCTATGCAATTTTATTGAAATTCGTGATTGATTTTTACAGGATTTTTCATTTATTGTTTTTATATCATTTCTATTGGAGTTCTTTATATATAATTGGTAATATTCATGCAAACGTCTGCTGTGAGCGAATTTTGTTAAAATTGTGTTTTTCCTAATTAACACAAAAATTAATTTAAGTAACATTCGCTTATTTTATTTCATAATCATGTTTGTGCAGCGATTTGCCCTGTTTATAACTAATTTCTTGAAAGTTACGTAAAAATAATATATGCAATATCTTTATTGTTTAATACAATAATACTATTGTATTTATTATTGAATGTTAATTAACTCTGATTGTAAGAAAAGGTAATTACATTTATGTTAAACATAAATAAATAAATTTTTATATTTTTTACGAATTATATAAATACCAAAGTTTTCTAGGAGATTTCCATAAAATTTGCGATTGATTTTTACAGGATTTTTCATTTATTGTTTTTATAAATGCAGTTGTTCATTTAAAACGCAGGTGTTTATTAAAATCGCAGGTGTTCATTTTAAACGCAGGTGTTCAATCAAAACCTAGATGTTTACGCAGGTGTACAATGAAAACTTATCTGCTCACGCAGGTGTTCAATTAAAACGCAAATGTTTTGCAAATATTCAATTTTATATTTTTACACCGACAAAATCATAATAATATAATTAATTATTAATGACTTATTATAATAATGTTCAAATTTATATATTTTTTTCGAATTATATAAATACCAAAGTTTTTTATGGGATTTCTATGAAATTTGAGATTGATTTTTACAGGATTTTTCATTTATTGTTTTTATATCATTTCTATTGGATTTCTTTATATATAATTGGTAATATTCATGCAAACGTCTGTTGTGAGCGAATTTTGTTAAAATCGTGTTTTTCCTTACAAAAATAAATTTATGTAACATTCGCTTATTTCGCCCTGTTTATATCTAATTTCTTGAAAGTTACGTAAAAATAATATATGCAATATCTTCATTATTTAATACAATAATATTATTGTATTTATTGTTGTATGTTAATTAATTCTGATGGTAAGAAAAGGTAATTACATTTATGTTAAACATAAAGATGTGACCGGAAATAGGAACAAGAGCAGATGCTGAACTAGTTTATAATTCTCCAGCTAATTTACGAGGGAAGTTCGGTTCTTTGTTTACTATCGTTCGCTAAAACAATTAGTGGAATATGCACATTCATCAAGGAGCAGGACGCAGGACGGAAAAAGGATCCGTGCAAAAGGGGCTTTAGCGACAGGAAGAAATCCTCCGGGTGGCGGCCCTGCAGCTAAGACATTCATAATTTAAATGCACACCAAGAGGCATTTATTACGTTTGGAAGCGGACTGGCTGGATGGAGGACGGGCGGACGTGTTTGCAATTTACCGCAGTCTCGTATATCAATCAATTTGGGCCACGCGAAAAACAACATTTTAGGTCGAATTAATTGGCGTGTAAAAGGATCGCGTTTTGA
>NW_017098540.1:4393-7643 GCF_001412225.1 Nicrophorus vespilloides | reverse complement strand
GATAAGAGCACAAGAATGTATCTATACTTGCTGGATTCCACATATTGCTGTAATACGCGTTCCTTTTATGAAATGTAGGGGTTTGGGGAGGCGGCAAATGATTACATACTTTTAAGGGAGGCGTAGTAACATCAAGTTTGGAAACCATTGCCTTATTGTAACCCTACAACATAGAGGATGCACGTGCGTCCGCTTTAACAGATTCTGTTCGGATCTGAGTATCCCGGGGGTCGTTTCCGGGTGGAACCTGTCGAAATCCCCCCGACATCGATTAAAATGATTGATGCACTTAGGTGTCTCTGGTCCGGGCGTGCCTCCATCCTCTTTGTTGTACGAATATTAATGATTGTCATATCGCTCAGCGAAAACAAGAGAGGCGCGTTTTTCGTCGCCGCTTTGTTTTCCGATTTGCATGATGCTGTTTTTATTTTAGTATTATTATTATTATTTTCCTACCTACTTTTTTTTGTTTGCTGTTCGATGATGGGATCAAATAAAATACGCGCGTTGACAAACCGGCGGCTGTTATTAATTAACCGTAACATTATGTGTGCGCGCTCAACAGTCTGGATGCGTCCGATGTTTGGAACGCGTCCAGAGAACCCAATGTCCCGTGAAGATTACATTCGAACGTTTCTATCACTTTGTCAGCCTAATCTTTAACTCATGTGCAATAAGTCTGCAGAGATAGCAAAACGCCGCTAAAACCCGGAATAGATTCACGCCGTTTCCTTGTGAATCCACGACAAAACCGCATTTATAGACGAAATACCGTTGAATGATTGCAAATAATCTACAATTACAATAGCATTATAACGGATTTTTCAGTTTCGGCTGATACTTCATAATTTAATCATACATATTTTAAATACACTATATTTATTTATAAATTTTCTAGAAACTAAACTGTAAAAAGTTTGTTTTAAATTTGATAAATTAAATTAAAAATAATCTATTTTCTAATTGATCACAATTATTTTTAGTCTTCCTTTCATACTTAAAGAAGCAAACTAATTTATAGTCACTCTTGATTACTTCCTTCAGAATGTCAACAACTCGAATGGTATTTATAGAAGTTACGAAGGAGCTTTAAGAGTAAGCAATGAAGAAGCAATGTTTAATCTTTTAATTGATTCTCATTAGTTATGTCGTTGAGCAATTAAACTAAATTAGAGCATTTTAATCAAATACAAAAACATCCACTAACTATTTTATTTAATTATATAATTTATAAGTATTTTTATAATATTGGTAAAAGAAACTACTATTAATATATGTAGTATAGATGAAAATATAGAAAAATTGAATGATGTAATTTATCTAAACGTATATAAAATTGTGATTAAATTGAGGAGGCGCTAGGAGTGGATGCTGCTGGCAAGAGTTCAAAAACCTAAAAATATTGTTACGATGGTCGCATAAGGTTGCCGCAGCACGCACATAAACAAGCATTATTCGCGCTCTAAAATATGTTTTAATTAAATAGACAAATGGAACCGTGGTTCGCAGCTTCCATCCTTCCTCCTTTCGGGAGGATGAGAGCATGGAGCATCCAGGATTTATGGGACAGTGCTTTACACGTGTTACACGGGTGTGCGAGGAACGGGAAGGACACTATTTTTAGCGAAATCCAGGATGATCGTAAAACGCTTAAGCAGTTCTCCAGCGCCGAACCGTAAAATGTGTCCACAAAGTTTCCTTGCGAGGATTAACGCTTCCTGAGCTCCTCCCAACCGCTCATAACATATCCCCAACACTGTTAATTAAGTCGTCGCGACACCTGCTGTTCATCATTGGTATAGGCTTTATCCCTCGGAATCCAAATCCCTTCGTAAATATCCTGTTTAATGGACTCAACCGAATGAAGCGGGGAAAATCGAGCGGAAACCTGGATTTTATTATCAATTACTGCCACCCCTTAGGAGACACGCAAATTGGCGTTGCGTGGTGCACCTCTCACGAAACGCTCAATTCAATTACATAATTATTTCGAATACCTGACATTACTTCAATCAGAAACCTTTCAAAGCAAACTCTAATTTTTATTACCCACTCAATCAAATTAAATGTTAACTTTAATTTAACTTTATTTATAACTGCAACAACAGTAAATAACGAATGACAAAGATCAAGTAAATCAACTTGAACTGAATGCTATTATTATCTGACATTTATAAAGTCTACCCCATTCGGTGACTTTGTTTTCTGGGTCGAACATAAAGGACGAAAGTGGGTGAACCTCACCTAAACCGGCCCCCAGACGACGTATTTATATTTACGATTGTCATGCATAAACGTCCTGCAGGACCCACGCACTTCTCGCATCGAATCTGCGCAATTATGAGAGGATATTAGCAAGGCAGGAGCACAGTTTTAGTGCCTTTAATAACTAATAACGCGAACGTATTTAGCATTAAATTGGCCCCGGACAATCCTGGAAAGCGCAGGATACGTAATTTCAGATTTTACGATCATTCCTCTCTTTCTTCTTATTCATCTCCGTCTCCTTATTATTGCCTTCTCATCCTCGTCCACCTCCACTTATTTTACTTCATTTTCTTCGCCGCACGCTGAGCCATATAAACCTCCATATATAATAAAATATTATATAGAATTCGTTTATTTTCGTATCACGGACACCTCCACCTTTCACATTCTGCAGTTTATACGTTTCTGTTGTTTTTGTTCGTCGTTTGTTTTTCGTATATTACGCATATCCACTTGCATAACAAGCGATAAATGTCGCGGGAACGGTTTTAATGAATCCTACGGAAACTATTCGCCGTTTCGGCAATAAACTAGACTCGGAGAATTCTCTCTTTTCTCATACTTCTACTCTCCTCTCTATCCTTTCGCAATCGACGATAAAAATTAAAGCGACATCTTTCGCATCGCTTATTTAACATTTAAATATTCCAAGTATTCATTTATTGCTTACATTTTACGCAATTATTGAACACCTACATATTTCTTTTCTTTTCTTTTTTCATAGTAAAACCACTATTATAATTTCTAATTTATTGCATATAATTTGTAAACTTATTTCAAAGAAAATACTTTGTACATGAAACCATGTAAACCAGAGGTTTCCAAACTTTTTTGTGTCGTAGACCCCTTGCCATGTTTTTCGGTTTTGGGTAGACCCCCCTACTTATCTGATATTGATTTTTTGTAATTTTCTAACTGTAGTGAAGTTTAGTGTTAAAAACTTAAAGTAAAAACACATGTTAAGTTTTATACATTTATTAAT
>NW_017098540.1:0-4384 GCF_001412225.1 Nicrophorus vespilloides | reverse complement strand
GTAACATAAAATAAACTAAGCAATAATTAAATGTTTTTAGTGAGAAGGATGAACCTGATGCTTTAATAATTAATTATCAACATTTGTCGTCAATTTTGTAAGGTTTAATCTTAAATTTCCTCGGCTAATGATGTCCAGTCTGTTTATTTTTTTCGTTAGAAGATTGGTAACAGCACTGAACCCGGTTTCCACTAGGTATGACGTTAAAAATTTCCTCGCTATATTCCATAATTTGCTATATTCCAGGTTTTTACAAGTTCAAAATGTATTGCGACCATAAAGCGAATGCCTACATCCTACAACTTACACAATTTTATAAACATATAATAAATAATAATATAATAATATTTTTTTTACTTTATAAGTAATGTATATGTCTTTATATTATAAGATAGTATAATATAAGTAAATAGGTAGTATCAGTGTATCGTGGACCCCTTGCAAGTTGTCATAGACCCCTGGGGGTCGACATAGACCACTTTGGGAATCACTGATGTAAACCATGAAAATAAGATAAATTCCAATATAAATCAAGAGATGGCGTTCTAAAAATTGACATATAGATGGTCCCACGTTGGGCGCCAAAATTTGCTTGTATTAAATGATGAAATACGATGACAGTATTACAGATGGCTACTACTTTCAAAGCAAGTAGTTGAAAGGAATGTTGCAACTGCGTAAGTTGATTAATAGCCTCAGTTATTTCGACTTGGATACAAGCTATATGGATCACCGGGTATTTAATTTTCTTGTTCTTTCCTTTCCTGTACCTGCCTAGCTGTGTGTGTATATATATATATTTTTTGTTTTCTTATTCCGTTTGTTATTTTCCTTCTCGAATCTCCCCCGTGCCACTAAATCATGTCGGCGGTGAGTGTATGTGTGTGGGTTATTACACCACGCTCATTTAAAATGCTTATAAATTCTGTTCCAGATAAACCCGTGGAAACACGATACTTAGTTAGCAGAGAACAAGTGTAGGGGTGTCGGTTGGGGCTAAAAACGCGACCCCTAAACAATGAAAGATGATGAAAAAAGTGTCGTTGGTTCGCATCCAGCACACGTGCATTATTATTTATATTATATAAGTGCGCATAATGCGGCGACAATGGGCCTACCTGGTCTTCGGTAGTGACATTAACATAATAAGCGATACTTTCGTGCCAACAATGCCAACTCTTATTTATAATGAGCGCGAACAAAGGGGGGTCCCCCGCTTTCTATACTTCCCTTCGGTCTCCTCCTTATTCGCTTATCAATTATATGCTTCGCCTGCCCACTTCTTCTATATTTTTTTTTTATCCTCTCTCCTTCACAGTTTTCGTTGTATTTCATTTTCATTCTTCACATTGTTGTCGGGTGTCAAGCATTCCATTGTTACCAGGGGGTTGGAAAATACCCGAACGAGCGTTTCTTTCTTACGTTTTTTTTTTCTCTATCCTATTTTCTTTTTCGGCTCCCTAAACATTTCATCGTGTCGGCAGCACAGTTTCATCCCCATTTTTCCATCCACCATAAAAGGACTTTACGTAATTACGCACCACCGACGGGAAATGCAAGTGTACTTACTGCATTCAACATTTATGACTTTCTTCTCACTTCTTTGAAAATATAACTATTATATTAGTTTACACCAGAGGTTCTCAAACTTTTTTTGTGTCGTAGACNACAATTCAATTTTATATTATTACTGTAAATTGCTTACGGTGAAAATTTATAATATAAATTTTCTACACCAGAGGTTCTCAAACTTTTTTGTGTCGTAGACCCCTTGCATGTTTCACAATCGTTTGATATTTGTTGTGCAAAAACGTTTAGAGCAGAGGTTCTCAAACTTTTTTTGTGTCGTAGACCCCTTGCCATGTTTTTCGGTTTTTCTTTATAATTATTAAGATCTTTGCTCTGAGACTGTGCGTATGCTTGGATGATACTGTGTATATCATTATGTGGAGGTTTTTACAAGTTCAGTGTATGTTGAGATCTGGTCTATATCGAAAGACCGATTCGAAATCCCGACTGTATCGAAATCCCGACTTATCGAAACCCGACTACCATAATCCCGACTATATCAAAATCCCGACAACCATAATCCCGACTGTATCGAAATCCCGACAGTGTCTTTTATTATTATAATGTATACAATAACATTTTTAAATTATTCCGAAACGTAGTCACCATCTATTATTATTTAACTATTATTTAATATTAATAACAATAAATTATTATGAATAATTCAATGAAATCAAATACAATAAATAACTTTATATTCTAGAAATCAAAAACTCGAGCGATGAATTTTTAAAATTATTTTATTATAATACATGAATGAATAAAATAATTATAATGAAACACTATGAGCTATTCCGCAAGATAACTCATTAATGTTCTGTTTTGTCGATCATTTACAATAAAAGACACTGTCGGATTTCGATAAGTCGGAATTTTGATACAGTCCGGATTATGGTTGTCGGGATTTTGATATAGTCGGGATTTCGAATGTCGGTGTTTCGATACAGTAGGGATTTCGATACAGTCGGAATTTCGAACGTCGGGATTTCGAATGTCGGGATTTTGATTGTCCCCCATTGTGGACCCCCATTTTCATTTCATGGACCCCCAAATTTTTTTTTCGCTGACGTAGACCCCTTGCAGGTTGTCATAGACCACTTTGGGAATCACTGGTTTATTCCTACAATATTGTACCAAAAATAATACATTTCTGGGCTTAAATTTCTATATTTAAACTTTACATTACATAAAGTTGCCTATAAATTTAAAGTACATATTACAAAACCGCTTTAACAATAACTTCTTGTTCTCTTGTCAGTACATTTTTCTTTATGTAACTGGATAGTTTCAAAGCATCGTAAGTTTGTGATACCAATAAAGTATATATATACGAAGGGCGTGTGAAAGAATGAGACCAAAAGCAATATGAATTGGGGGAGTTTCGTGTCCCTTGTTATTTTTTTGTTTGTTTTATGGCTTCGGTTGCACCGTATGGCGTTGACCAAGAATAGCGAAAATCGATGCCGTTCGTATTTACAGGACATATCATCTCCCAAAATACTTTTAATTAGCTGCAGTCGCTACAACTTTCATTCATTCGGCGATGAATTATTTATGGACGAGACCCGAACAATTTATCGTCTCGTTGAAACCTCTTGCATTCTCCTCCTTTTCTTCACCTTTAAATTAGTGGGAATATTTTCGGAAGGCGCTAAGCTTGTACTTCATTACGCAAATATTGAATTCCTACGAGCGCAAACATTCGCTTTTTTTTCTGCGAATGTTTTCATACCTCCCATGTCTTTGACGCACCGAACTCGCTTCAACTTTAAACAGATTCCTTCCATTGATTATCTCCAATTCTTTTTTTTTAATCCTTCAACATTCATCCTCTTTGAGAGGAAAAACTTTACTCGAACAACAACAAAAAAAAAGAAACAAGTAAAGTGAACCGCACCTTTTTCCTGGGAAAGAGGTTCAATTAAAAGGGCTTTAAATAAAACACGCGCGCTTCCTGCACAAAGAGATTAATTGAAATCGGGGAAAAACGTGAAAGGAAACCAATTATTATCTCAGATGGTTTCGGAATATTTGCGTTTACTAGAAGGGGTGGTGGTGGTGGTTAAAAGGCGGTGTCGGCGGCGGCTTTATGCACAAAGGACAGATATTAATTTAGATAAACATGTACAGACACCACCCTCACGAAGGGCGGAAGATGTGCAACCCTTCAATCATCGTGTGTTTTTTTTGTTGTCGTTGTTGTTCGTTTGAAGTACGCGCGTCGCGTCGATGGTTATTACGTAATGCAGTGTGACAGACGTACGGGTGCTTGTTTCGTGCTTATTGCATTAATTTGCCATTTAGAATACATATACACTTACCACAGGTTTCAACTACTCGATGTTCACAACCATGTTGAAATTAACAAACGTCAACAACATCAATTCTCTGTATATTGATACCATGTTTTAATCTGCACAATCCTCCATATCCTCCAACAGCACAAATCCGATCAATCCAATATTATTTTATGGATAAAAATATCTTGACAACGAAATATTTAAACCAATCAACGTCACGTTCATTTCCACATAACCAACTACACTTGGTTCTCTTTTTATGCAGTAGATACGTTCCACAGGAAAACGCATAAAAATAAATCGCAGAAAAAAGGACTAAAAGAAAGATACGTTCTATATTTTTTTAAAACCGCATAAAACTAAATCAATGAGTTACAATATACCGAAAATCGCATAAAAAAGGGTTTATTAAATTTCAGAAAAATAATTAGTCTTACTATATTCTTTCTGAAATGTTTATTCATAATTTTATAAAAACGTTAACAATCATAGACAAGTTTATTAAATTTCAGAAA
>NW_017098539.1:1242-2542 GCF_001412225.1 Nicrophorus vespilloides | reverse complement strand
CAGAGACTGTTTTAAATTTTGTGTAAATCCTATTTACCCTTATTCTAAGGATTTACATTTATGACAAAAAACATCCAACAATTAGCTCAAGAATTAGCAACCCAAATCAAAACAGAAAAAGATTTGAATGAGTTTTCTGCAATGCTCAAAAAATTAACTATAGAAGCAGCACTTAATGCCGAGCTCCGAGAGCATCTAGGTTTTGATAAGAATGAACAATCTCCCTCTCCTAACAAACGTAATGGTAGTAGCAAAAAGACCATCCAAAGCCCTGATGGCTCTTTAGTGCTAGAGATTCCAAGAGATCGTGAAGGGTCATTTTCTCCTCAGCTAATCAAAAAACATCAAACCCGTATTACCTCAATGGATGAGCAGATTCTTTCTCTCTATGCCAAAGGGATGACGAATCGTGAGATTGTTATGTTTTTCAAAGAGATGTATGATGCCGATGTTTCAGCATCACTGATCAGCCGCGTTACAGAAAGTGTCATTGAGCGCGTTATAGAGTGGCAAAATAGGCCACTTGATCACCTTTATCCTGTGGTTTATTTTGACTGTATTGTGGTTAAGATTCGAGAGCATTCAAGAGTAATCAATAAATCCGTCTATCTCGCTCTAGGAATCAATTTAGAGGGGCATAAAGAGCTTTTAGGCATGTGGATAGCCCAAACAGAAGGTGCTAAGTTTTGGTTATCTGTTATGACAGAGATTAAGAATCGAGGCGTAGAAGAAATACTGATTGCTTGTATTGACGGATTAAAGGGCTTTCCTGATGCGATAGCCTCGGTCTTCCCCCAAACTGATATTCAGCTTTGTATCGTTCATATGGTGAGAAATAGCCTTCGTTTTGTGAGCTGGAAGGACTACAAGGCGGTGGTTAAAGGGCTAAAAGCAATTTATCAAGCAAGTACTGAGGAGAATGCTCTAATGGCACTGGAACTCTTTGAAAAAGAGTGGTTGAATTTGTATCCCAAAATAGCTGAATCCTGGCGTAATCATTGGGATAATATCCGCTCTATTTTTAGCTATCCAGAAGAGATCAGGCGAGCGGTTTATACGACCAATGCTATTGAATCGCTGAATAGTGTGATTCGTCATACGACTAAAAAACGTAAGATATTTTCATCTGATGAATCGGCTAAAAAAGTGATTTACTTAGCTGTAGAAAGTGCTTCTCAAAAATGGACAATGCCGATTAGAAACTGGAGATCAGCAATGAATTGGTTTATGATTCATTTTGGTAATCGAGTGACTGATTATTTATAGCAAAAACTGTTTACACAAAATGCGAGACAGTCTC
>NW_017098539.1:0-1222 GCF_001412225.1 Nicrophorus vespilloides | reverse complement strand
TGTTCTGGTCAAGCAAAAGCGGACACTTTAATTTGAGAATTTTCAAAATCAAATGGACTCAGTCCATTCGTCCAACTGTGTAATCTTTTCATATTGTAATAACGCATATATTTTGCAATCTTGTCCCTTAGACGATCTTCTGTCAGCATCCGTGTAGAACCAAGCCCTTCATGCTTTAAACTCCCAAAAAAACGTTCAACAACTGCATTGTCATAACAAGCACCTACACCACTCATACTAGAACGCATATTCAGATGTTTAATCTTATTCTGAAAATCATGGCTAGTGTATTGTGATCCCTGATCACTATGAAAAACACATCCATACCTAGGTCGTCGTAAGGCATAAGCCTTCTGTAGAACTTGAATCACTAAGCTTGTTTTCATATGATCACTCAATTGCCAACTCACGATTCTTCGAGAGTATAAATCCATTACAACCGCTAAATAACGCCATCCTTGGGCTGTTTTGATATAAGTAATATCTCCAGCCCAAACCTCATTTGGCAATGGAGGATTAAAACACTGATTGAGTAAATTTACTCGTTTCTCATCGGTCTTTCCTCTCCTGCTCTTAGGCTTGGATCTCCTTTGCAAACAATGCAATTCCAGCTTTTTCATTAATTGCCTGACAAGATAGCGTCCCACCTTGAATCCTGATGCTCTCAATAACCCCACAAGTTGTCTAGAACCAATACGTTGACTATGTTCTTCAAACAATGATTTCATCTTGTTTTCTAGTCGAAATTGATGACCATTCAAAGTACTCAGAGGTTTTGAACAAAATTCATAGTAAGCTGAAAGCCCAACTTTCATGACTTGACACAGTGTTTTTACAGGAAAATCAATCCTCATTTCTGTAATGAATTGATATCTTACTTTACGTGCTTCGCAAAGTAAGCACTCGCCTTTTTTAGGATTTCTTTCTCCATTTTAAGTGCTTTGTTTTCTTTACGAAGTCGCTTTAATTCTGCCTTTTCATCTTCATTTAACAAAGGAACTGTGGTTTGTTCAGTCTTCCATCTATAAAGTTGACTTGTTGCCACTCCTAAAGCTTTAGAGGCTTCTGATACAGAATATCCCTGTTCTAAGATCAACTTCACCGCTTCTTTCTTAAATGCTTCATCATATTGACGATAAATACGTTTTTGTGTCATAAAATCACCTTTCTAAAAGAGTATTATATTCTCTTTGAAAAGTGTCCGGATTTATTAGACCAGAAC
>NW_017098538.1:0-44866 GCF_001412225.1 Nicrophorus vespilloides | reverse complement strand
AGAAAGAAAAAAGGAATAAGCGATTACCAATAAAAGAAGCCTATAGAAGACTCTACCAGTAGACGCTGTAATAGATGCTAAAAAACAAACACCATGTGCAAAGAATGTAAGATTCCATTATGCAAACTTTGTTTTTCATTGTTTCATTCCTAAAAACTTTAAAAACGAAGGTATATTATAAAAAAATATTTAAATCATGTGAATATTGAGCACTCGGGGCGACTAATTTAGTTAAGTTTTCTAGTGGGCACTGGTCAAGCCAGGCTCTTTGAGAGCCCTCTCGGTGCTTGCTGCAACGATGGTGCCAAGTCAAGTCAATGGACAATGACAGTGTTAAGGATAGCAGCAGATTTACAGTGAAAGGAAATAATGGAATCTACTGCTGAAGTTAACCTACAAGACAAAACAATTTCTCATATGACGTTCGTTTAATTCATGCATCTTAAACTTACAAACTATACTTTTTTTCCAAAATTATTATAATTTTCAACCAATTATTAATTAATTTAAATTAATTTTCTCGGTAATTAAAAAAAGTTTGCTAAATTTGACTCTGTGATTCAAAGGACATATTAACTTTGCTCGCACGATGGTTTGATATGGAAATTATTTGAAGTTCCGCCACTGACCCTACAGTTAGTAATATGCTCATGAGCTTTTACAAAATTAACATGTATTCAATTATTGTAAGTAAAAACAAACCGTAGGTGTAATATTATTACCTGCAGATTACATAATTATATTGTGCATATAATAACGTAAACACGACAAAAAAAATTGCTCGACAAAATAGGAGATTGCACAACATAAATATTCCGATTTCTTGAATTGCCAATTCAGAAATGTCTGTCGTGCAATCTCCTATTTTGTCATGCAGTAGATGTTTTTGTCGTTCAAAAAAATCTTTCATGCAGATAACTTGCCTTTTTTTTGGCGGGCTGTTAAATACAACTCAATATGTACAATTTGCAATAAGCATATTATCGCCTGAACTTTATAATTTTTCAATATTAATAGAAAATGTATTAAATGTATGAATTATGATAAGTATGTGACAAAGCAAAACTAAAGTAGAGGTAGAGAATAAAAATCAATAATATTTATATTAGTTTCGCATCGTAACTAAATTCGTAACTATTTATAAACTAATTGATGGGGGTTCGGCTATAATTATATTACTATCTGAACGCCGGATGAAGTTGCACTTCGTTACCTTTCTTTTTCTTCTCCTTCCTCTTCTTGTAACTCCTAGTTGAAATACGGTGGGAAGAAGTTCCGGCGCCCCATGGGTGGTGGGGTTGGGTTAGGCAATTAAAATTTATACGACCGCGCGATTCCGCACAAACATGCAACGTGGGCGGCGGAGGTTGCTGCAGCCATCCAGGTTCCTTTTCAGCGTTCTCTTACCACTTGATAATTAACATTCTCATCCTAAGGTCTTCCGTCGTTTCAATCAAGTATCGTATACCAATTCAAAATTTCGTCACTCATTAGTATACTGTACGATGACATATAGAAAGAGGGTGGGAATGTTTTCTTAATAATATTCCAGTGATGTTAAGTTCCTCTTTATATCGGAATTAAATAAAAAATGCTGTATATAGAAACAAAGGTTGAATCAGATTCTGACCGCTAATACTGCTGGGCACCTGTGTAGGTTCAATATGAAACAATTTAAGTTTGTTAAATACAAAACCTGATGGTATATATACACACCATAACTTTCACATTTAGTTCAGATAAAACACTGAGTGGTACATATATTTACCTGGAGTACTGAAAAGACTAAGCCATTTTTTTAAGATTTAGGTAGTTTTTATGTAATACATGTAATAATAACAATAGTGTATTGGCAGCATTGCAATAAAACAAAATACAGAAATCTACGAAAGCTATAAACAGGGATATCAAGATAAAGTGAAACTGTGGTTATCTTTCTTTAAGACCGTTTGTAAACCGATTTGTTGGAAAACAGAAACCATTGTCTACATAAGAATTCGAGCTGTTCGAGAGCTGATGTGTTACAGTATTTATTTAATACTACACTATTTAGAATAATTAAATTATTCAAATATTTTATTATTAATAACTTTATTGGCGCATAATTGTTTTTTATTTATTTTCTATTTGATTTAATTTTTATATAATACCTGTAGAATATTTCATTTGAAATAGTATTTTTAGATAGTATCTTTTTATTATATAATTTCAGATGAAATGTACCCTGCCAATTATTTCTGAGAATTATATGAATACATCATGGATACATTTAATTTTTAAATTAAATATATATTATATGGAAATAAAATAAAGCAGAAATGAGTAAATTAAAATATAGAAATATAATGTATTGTGTATCTATACTATGCTTATATGTGAAGCAGATCAAATGTCATTTCTCGTGAGCGAAATTAACATGTATATACAATTATAGTAAGGAGGGAAGTAACAGCAAATCGCAGGCGTGATATTCATTACCTTCAGATTACATAATTTTATATTATGCATATAATATATACATGTACATTAATAGTCTATATTTTATAAACAAGATTAAGCCATATGAACTTTTCAATTTAAAAATATTTTTTAAATAAATTAAAAATCATTAATCCTGTGTTTTGGAATATATTTATAACTCAAATAATAAGTAATTACGTTTGCCATCACATATCATATCAGAACTTTGATTCCGTTGACATTTGTTTATTTTAATCAAGTATATAGACAATCTACTAACATAAACGCTCGAAATCTATCGACCCGTTGGGAATCATTGTTCAATTTTTGAAAAATAAACGGATATTTTCTTTTAATAATGTTTTCTTTATGTCTTTTGATTTTTTTTATTAAGCACTAAACTCTCAATAAAAATATATTAATATAATTTATATATTAGAAATATTTTATCTCTTGGTAGATGATTTAATTTCTGTACGAAGAGTTTTCACTTTACAATATGACAAACAATATTTAAAGTATACAAAAAAAAAACTTTCTATAATATTAACTGACCTGCTATAAAATTCCAAATAAAATGTAAAAATAATGTAATATTTAATTTTGTTATTATTAATTTTGTGTTGTTATTGCCAAACTTCAGTAATGATTCTGAAATTGTAGGATTTGAATTTGTCAGTTATCATTAATTATTTAGTTACGTATATAACAATGAAACATGGTACAATGGTACATGGTTTGAGTTTGTTCTAACTAATGCTGTTATTAATTTTTGTGTGGATGAAATTTAGTAAATATTTACCAAATATGATAAATCAGCCCAGTCAAATATTTAAAAGTAACTTCAAGCAGTATTGTACAAAAAAATAACTTTTATTAATTCCCGCCACGAAAGCTTCCAACTGAATACTGCCATTCTAGTTTCAAACATTACATTTTATCATAGTGCCACTACAAAAAATATGTTTACAAAATTTTTATTCACATACATTTGATAATTTATTTTTGAAACCAGCCCCAGAAAAGTGTACACCGGCTCATTATATTACATTAACAAATAAGTGTTGTATGTGTAATGTAATGTACTTACTTGCTTGTACAAATTCAACAAATCCAATAGAAATTCAACGTTAAATACTTTTAACATACGTGTAATGTTTAAATAAATGAACGAAGTCAATAGATTTGAAACGTAGTGGTTCGTAAAGATTTTATTATTCAAAAATAAATATTGAAAAAATTTTACCTATAAATTCTTCATCTTTTCCAGCCGTACTCTAAAGCAGGGGTTCCCAAACTTTGGTCTATTTCCGGGTGAACTTTATGTTAATATAATAATTTACATGATGATGGTTCTAAATCTAACATTGTTAAAAATTGCGAACAATAAAATGGCATTGAAAGAAAAATAATGTAAAAATTGTATAAAACAATCACAGTTCACAATATCATTCCAGAAAATGACAAATTAGACCACATTATTATTTTGTGTTTATGAATTCAGTTGATGTTCCTTCAAGAGTATAAACATACAAAAATAGTTCATATTCTACAAGAGATATCAGAAGACGATTCAAGGGAGCATAAGGAATTCGCACATTACATGTTTTTATACGAGTTTCCGCAGGTAAGTAAATTTTCATTGTATCTCGAGATATGCGTAGTTTATTCATGCGTGATAAGGGACAAATCCTCTTAGGATCTTTATTATTATAAGTAAATCAGTATTCAAAAGAGTTACTAAAGTTTATTTTATTCAAGATTTTTAGTTTAATCACAAATTTACTACATAGATTTAATTAAAGTAATTTTAATATTATAAGAATTATACTGCATACCAGTACATTAAACAAATTCCTTTTTAGTGATCTATTTGATACATAGATTATGAATAAAATCCAAGATAATTGATAGAGCTGCATTTGTTATAATATTGACCAACTTGTTCGTATTTGAGATAGAATTTTCTTAAATAGTTCAGATAGATGAAATGAAGCTTTTTGTCTCGTTTTACATCAGAATTGAAATCAGTTTTTTTTTCAACTATTTGCGATTGACCAAAAGTAATCGTCGAATTGGCCCATTTATGATGTTATTCATCCTATCCAGGGCGACAACTTTAATTTAAGATATTTGTTTGGGACTATTTATTTACATATTTTAATTTAATGAGATTTGTGGGAACTTTTTTGTTTTATTAACTGATTTATTATATATGTTAGAACTAAAATTAGTATTCGTTATAAATTGTAATATGTATACGTATTCAAACTATATTGATCTTCGTTTTGATATAACATTTTGCTTAATTATGGTAATATAACCATTTCAACTCTGGCATATTCGTTTCGTCCTGCCTAAAATTACTAATGAATTTATTATTAAAGGACCTAATTTCAACGATTTTCTATAAACTTCGTTTGTTAAAAGATGAATTGACTCGTTGAACATGTGTGAACTATTGTGAAGAGGTGCTTCACATTTCACTGTTTCACTGCGGAAATTGTTCATCTGGTGTATTCTTGTTTGTGCGGAGGCGGCGGCCGATGGGCGGAGTACGCTGTACGCAGTGTATTCTAATGAAACATTGTTGTTGTGCAATTGCAAATGGAATTATTGTTATTCGTATTTGTTCGCGCGCTCGCATGCGGCGACGTCCCCATCCCCAAACCCCCCAACAGAATGATGGTATGAGGGCGTGAGGCGGCGGAGGTGATGGTGTTGGTCTTGGTGGCGGCGGGTGGTGAACCGCCTCACCGCCCCCCAGCGCAAAAGAGCAACGGAGGACGCAGCAACAGAGTTGTGTCGGTGCGACCACACCGGCGGATCTACAGGTAGCAGCAGCGGGAGAGAGCCTGGTTCGGGGGCGGTGGGAGCGGCCGCCGCCGCCCGCCCGATCGATGCCGCCTCTCGCCCACACAATGCGGCCGACTAAAGCGGTCTCTTACGGCCGTTCATCGCTAGCTAAAACAACCTTCCATCCCCGCTCACCCACCCAATACCAATGCAATCGCACACCCTTCTCACTCTATCCCTATTTTCATCTATTTCACTATCTCTCTCCTGTTCACAGACGCACACAAGCACAGACTCATAACGGATTGGACGCACGCGGGCCGGCAGGGGCAGCTCTGCGTCTCCTTTTCGCTCGCCCTTAATTGATACAACAATTTATCATCCATTGATACGAATCAATCGATTTCCCTTTTTGATACCTCAATGTACACAAGTACTATATGAGAAACAGAGACGCAAGTAGTAGATGGATTCATCCTCCTACTCCTATAATTTGTTTTCTGCTTCCCAAGAAAATTTCATAATATTACTCTTCATAAGAACTTAATATATAATTTTATTTAGTAAAATGTGCACTAGCACAATATATCGTCGTCGATTTCGTAATATAATATTTTAAAAATTATGTTAATACATTACACTAAATATTTATTTATTCACATTTATTTATCACAAAACGAAGATTGATTATTTATTTTATACTCAATAAAACTTTTCTGAAAGTATTTTTTAATGAAACTCTAGTCACAGTCTCATTTGGTTCTTCTTGCTGAAATTATAAATTTTAATTTTGTAGTTGCTGTGGTTTAGATAGGAACTGAAAAAGTTGTTCAATATCCGAACGGCTCCATGAACCCCATAATTGTATTCCATACGATTACGCTTCTTGAAGAATGATTTTGTAAATCAGTAATTTGCTGTATAACGATAATTTTATTACAACATAGCCACAGTCTTCTGAATCTTAGTTCTATGCATTTCAAGAAAGATTTTTATTGAATATATGTATACAAATTAATTTTCTTTCGAGTATTTATAACATCAAATAGTGTAGTTAACTGTATTACATCCGTTTAATACATACAAGTACATTTTTATTTATTGTTTTATATTTTCAGTTAATATGTTTCAATGCATAATATATAAAATAATTGAATATTCCAATAGATCCATTCATTTAATACATATTTTGCTTTATTTCTATATGTATTTAAACATTAATGTAATCAAATTTACAAATCTAGATTATATAATAAGTAACAGTTATCTTTCACAGTATTCACATGCATAACTATACTTATATAATCTTCTAGTTTAGTTTTGTATTCACTAGATAAGTTGAACACCCTTTTTTTAAATGATTATTTATTATTTTAACTGCACAGATGACGGTAATTATAAATTATTACACCAATTCATACTTACGTCGTCGTCTATATAGTAATGGAATTAATATCAAATATTTTATTTAGTTTTGTCGTTCATTGTCACATTTATAATAATAATAGATAGATAAAGTAGATTCTTTGTATATCACAATAAATGAAAAATCTGAAATTAATAAATGTATACATATGTATATATTTAATTACATACCCTTCCATTATATAATGTTTTATATTGGGCAAAAAAGGACATTGACCCTAGGTTATTTTTTTTTAATTTTATTATGATTTGACTTTTACAAAACATAATATTATCATTATTTATTCCTAAATATATAAAAGGATAAAATATATGAAATTTCGTTGATATGAACAATTGCTTTTCTTCGTGATGATACAAAATTCTTACAAACAAATTAACGATTTTCTTGTATTCACGCTTTAGCAGAATAACATTGAAAGAGTCCCTAAGGTTTAATAAATCTTCGTATTCATGTTAAAGGTTATCCATTGTATGTGTAAAGATATTTACAACATAAACATCGAACATACATAAATGAAAATACACGATATATACAAGATAAAAACGCGCAACGCGCAACACGTATCAATTAGGTTTATTTTACGTATTGAGAATATATTAATCTACATTAAGTATATCTATGGTAGACAAATACGCATTTATTTGATTGTCAAATATCATTTACATAAAAAAAACTAGTTGGAATTAACAAAAATAATTATACAAATGGAGTCATAAATTAACTGGTAAATGCCTATTATGATAATGTTATGTCTGTATAATTCTAATTAGTTTATTTTATTGGGAAAATTCAACAGCTTACAAAAGAGGATTCCTTTACTTTTAATGTAATTGAAAGAAATTCGAACTATGATCACCTCCAAAATATACTTACATAACTAATATTTAGAGTTAATTAATCACGAGCGATGTGATTTATTAATTAACTTTTGTTGAAATTTCTAATCTCTTTAGAATCAGAAGAATTTTCCATATAATAATCACATATTAATTAAGTACTAAAATTCAGCAGACATTTCAATTACCCATATAACATGGAAACTAAATATAGGTGTATTTTATTTGTAATACATTAAAAAATGTTATATAATGAATGGGGCGATTAATAGCCAAATGGTTAAGTCGCGCTACCCACGATTTTGTGGGCGCCGGTTCGAATCCTGGTCAAGCCAGGCCCTTTGTCAGCCCTCTCGGTGCTTGCAGCAATAGGGCCACCGTTCATCGCAGATGGACAGTGAAATAACTGAGGTTCAGCATATGGACCTTCAGCCAAGTCGATGGACAATGACAGTGTTAAGAATAGCAGCAGATTCACAGTGAATGGAAATATTGGAATCGCAGAGCATCAATATACTACTGAAGTTAACGACAGTTAAGACGACAGCCAACCAACAAATTAAAAAATCAAATCATCATAATGGTAACTATCTACCGGGAAAGATTATCCATTTAATGTCAACCGCGATCTTAAATTTACTCAACAGATTGTGAATAAAATTATACGACATAAAAACAAATATATAATGAATGTTTATATTTAATTTATTATATGATTTTTCGTTCCAATTATAGATACATTTAAAATAATGTTTGTATCACCGGGTCAGTTGTTTAACGTAAATAATTTACAATAAATAAATAATAAATTGAATACCATCAAATTACCATTTCATTAAAAGCAATCGATTCTAATTCAAATGCGTTTTTAGTTTAATTAAATGGTATAAAGGTTGATGACTATGTAAATACTGCAATAGTTAATTATTGTTTAATTACGTTGGAAATGCTGCCGTATTATTTATGTTCTCATTTAATTATTTCTTGTATAATAAATGCTTTCAATACGAATATCGCAACTATGAATTCAGATCATATCTACTATGTTAACACTACTTTAACGCACAATGCATAATGTATTTTATAAATATTTCAAGCGTTCAATGCAAATTTTAGCCGCGACAATATAATTTTGTATTGCATTTTTAGTTTATTAGTAGCAAAATTATACTCCTGTTAAATTTATATAGCAATTTTTCTATAAATGTAAGCAAAATATTATCATTGCAATAGCCATAACATTACTATAATGTGATTCTTAGAATCAAGTATGATAAACGTAAGACAATTATCATGAAATTTATTGTTACTCTTAAAAGAAGTTAATTTAATGTATATTTCATCTTATTACGTTATGTGATAAAAGTGTTAGTTAATTTTCATATTAAACTATAATATATTTGTTCAACTAATTTTAAATATTAATATAAAGAGCAACATCTTAAAGAGAATAGTATTAATTGTATTAGATCGATTAAGAAAGTGTTATGCACTTAATAAAATGTGGCTTTGACGTCTTAAGGTAAAGTTTAGATGTGGGTGTAAAGTAATGGCACATAAAAACAAGTGTAGGATGCACGAAGCTTAGTACAAATGCGAATATTATATAAATTAGCTAGAATTAAGCTCTAAGATATGCATCTTATTGTAGTAAAGTATATTTGTACGTTTCCTTTTTGTATAATTAGTATGTATTTAGTTACTTAGTTTCATTTTAGAAATTGATGCAAATGTTACCGAGTGACGCAACTGCCTGAGGTATTTTGTTTACTCCTTCTATGATTTAATACCATTCATCTCATAAATGTGTTTTTCTTTTGCTCCCTTCCTTTTTCCTCATACACCATCTCTCTTCGTCGATGCATGGGTAATAACATTACCAAAATGATATTATGTATGTGTCTCATATGTATACACACATATTTTTTTCTCTCCGGTTTTCCTTTCCCCTTTCTCCATTCAGTTTTATTCGCTTACATTTTTTTCAGGGTTAGGGTTCTTGACAAAAAAAAATACATATGTATTATTATATGTGAAGGAGAAGATGAGCGAATCTGTATGGATGGATGGAAGGATATGTGTGTGTGTCGCACAGGAGGCCAAGAGGAGGCCAGCGCACGGATCCTGCAGGATACGGAAATATATAAACCGCCCTGCCGAATCTATTTTTAGACATAGAACATAAAGCTTTCTCTCACCCTTGGGACTCGAAACGACGTCGGGGGGTGGCGGAATCGGCCGAATGGAACCGGAGAAGAGAACCCTCGTCGCCGCCTCCGTCGCTATTGCGTCACACCAATACTTTCTGCAGTAAATCCTTCCACCCCTCTGACGACACCCGAGTGAAAATAAAATAATATAGTATTAATATAAAAAAAAACAAAAGAAATCAAGAATAATGCGATTTAAATATAATTTTTAGAATACGTTTTCTAAACTAATTCACATAAACAGTTGGTTGTAAATCATTTATTAATTTGATAAAACTACTAGATTTGAGTCATAAACTGTCTAGATCTTTCACTTCATCCAGTTAGTAAATAAAAAACAAAAATGAAATGTACAAAATATAAGTTTATATATGATTCATCAGTTTTCTTTTGTCCCTTTTATTACATTCATCTTTGGCTTATTCTTAAACTCCTTTTCTCCATTGACAAAATAATTCTAATTATTTATTATAATATTTATAACAAAATGTTTCACTTTATATAATTCATATAATATCTTGTGGCGACTAATAGCCGAATAGTTAAGTAGCCCTACCCACGATTTCGTGTTCAAAAACCTGGCCCTTGGTGAGCCCTCTCGGTGCTTGCAGCAATAGGGCCATCGTTCGTCATAGATGGACAGTGAAATGAATGAGGTTCAGCATATGGACCTTGAGCCAAGTCGATGGACAATGATGATAATGGAAATAGTGGAATAGCTATATATTATCTTTATATTATAAATTATAAAAAAATAACAAATTTGTAATTAAATCATATAATACTAATTTGTGGAAAGAATACATTTATTTTTATGTCGTAATAATTTTATTCACAATCTGTTCATCAATGTGAACATTTAATAAATTTAAGATCGCGGTTGACATTAAATGGATAAGCTTTCCCGGTGGATAGTTACCAATTTGACGATTTTGAACATTAATAATTACTTAAATCTATATACTAAATATTGTGGTTTGCAACGCTTGGTATTGTATCCTCGACCATATCTATATGAAGATTTTCATGTATTAGTTTATTCTTGACTAACCATGGTCCATACTTTATTTTCCATTGATAATTCCGACCTTTTCCCTAGAAATTAGTAGAGTTTTCTAAAATTTATTTCTAATTGCTCCCTCTTAGCCTGAATGTGATCTTTCCAGGTGAGTCTACTGTCGAGATGAATACCTAGATATTTGACTTTTGTTCCTTTGGGAAGATCTTGTCCATTAAATCTTACAGTTGGGTAGATGTCTTTCTTTAGCTTGAATGTGATATGCACAGATTTCATATCGTTAACTGCTATTCTCCATTTTTTTAAGCCATTCTTGTAGCTTATCTAAATTTTCTTGTAGATATTCAGATGCTACTGCTGAATTCTCATCTGATGTCAAGATTGCTGTATCATCAGCAAATATTGCAATCTTAGTATTGCTAGTTTTAGGAATATCTGCCGTGTACATAAGGTAAAGCAGTGGTCCTAAAACATTTCTCTGCGGCACCCCTGATTCTATTGGATAGAAATTGGTGTAATCGTCTTCTATTTTTAGCTGAAACATTCTATTATCGAAGTAAGATTTTATTATTTTAAACTAATTATATCGCAAGTTCTTCTTTATTTTGTATAGTTTCCAGATCCTGGTAGATGGTATTTACTATTCTATTTACTTGCTGTATTGTACTGTGTTTGCAACGAAAGCCAAACCAAATAAGCTGATTGCAATCGGTTAGCAAGAAGTTTTTCGAAAGACTACATTTTATACATATGTTTGATTTTTATTATTATTTTGTAAGAAGAAATTAAAATATATTCTAGGTATTTAGCGAAAAAAATATTAATTACAAACATATTTAATTATATTTTTTATAAGAAACCATAAAATAGCATTGCAAGCTTCTAAAACATTTTAAAAACGTTTATATAAACTATTTTAAATCAATAATTGAACATTAAATAAATGACTGCTTCAATTCATTTTAACTTTGATTGAGACTCAATTTGGTAAAAAAAAAACTGTCTAATATTGATATTCTTCCGGCGAGTACATATATTAATAAAAGATTTGATTCTAGTAATTTTTCGATTTTGCTATTTTTTAGTTAAACATTATTTATATGTATACAAACGTAGCGTCAAAGGCATATTTACTGTGTACATTTAGGCTTTTGCAATGTACGGTGGTAACACGGATTGCGTTGTTACAAACTCAATCAATTTTACCATTATTCGAGAATATTCGGTAATTAATTTCATTGTATGTTCCGATTGCTCAATCAGATTTAAATTTAAATTCTATTAATTCGATTACATTTACATGTACACACAACTTGACACATTAATTCAGTTGAAATTGTAATTGAATTCAGCCACATATCTTTGCCTAAATATGTAAAATTCTTATTTGTAAATATACAAATGATTTCTTTGTTATAAATATTCAATTAACAATAATAACATATTTGTTTTGGATGTATAATATCATATTTTACTTTTATAATAATTGAATGATTTACAGATATTATTATTTAATGAACAGAAAAAAAATACTTATTACTGACGTATAAAAAAATAAATATGTATTTGTTGAATAATTTAGAATATAATTTAATTAAAAATGTTACATTTTTTTTTGTAAAATATAGAAAGTATTAAAGTACAACGGAAACGTGGACAGGAAAAAATAGGTGTATAAAAAGTAAGGGGTTTCGTAAGTGGTGTAAAAAGGATGAATGAGAGCACTGAGTAGAATAGCTGTATGGGGACGAACTGGACAAGGAAGCAAATGATAAGGGTTGTAAGGAGAAATACTGCTTTCAGTGAAACAGGTGCAAGTATTGATCTATTAAGTATGTTTAACAATTCTATTTTATAACATTATTAACCGTGTTATTTTCACATCAACTCAATGAGATTATAGAGTATAGAGAAACGCATACACATGCTACTTGAAAATAGAATTATTCAGTATACAGAGTAGCCCAATGAGTGTGTTCAGAAGTTTGTAGCGACAAGGTGCGTGCAAATAGACCACATAGATTATCGATTTTTGAAGATGGAAAGACGGTACGCGGTAGTCTGAAGCATTGAAGGCACATCCGCTGGACAGTACAGCTAAAGAGATACATGAGTAAACTTTGTCAAACGATATAAAAGATACTGTGACCAAAATAAACAAAGCCTTAACCTCAGATCAACCTACCAAGTGAACCAAACAGCCATGGCCAAAATATCTCAAGAAGCTGGCTTGAAACAGTATATAGTAAGGAAGGCGGACGAAAAGTGCTGGTATTGTGAAAAAGATGATAGCCCAGAACACACGTTATTTGGGTGCTGCAGATGGGTGACTATGAAGCACGAGGCGGAATCAAATCTCGGAGAAGTGTTAGAACCGGAGACGTTCGTTGGCGAGATGCTGAAGAGCCAAGAAAACATCACAAGTTACGTAACAGAGGTGCTCTCTATTAAGGAAAATGGCAAGCGGAGGATGCAGAGAGAAATGAAAGAAAATTATAATGGACACACGTAGAGGCGAAGAGCTAGCTCAAACATGTCAAAACATCGGACCTGTATGCTGATGAAGAAAGGGAGAGGTTTTAGTGCGGTAAGAATCCTACAGTACCACAACTCCATGCATGATCCCTATGTAAGGCTTCCTCTCCCCTACAAAAACAAAAAAAGGTAGCCCAATTGAACTGTAACTTTTCAGAAATCTAATTTTTTTATTTTAAATTTTATTTTATTGAACCACAAGCACCCATAGCTTAAGAGCACCTTCCAAAACGTTTTCGTGGTAGCCATTCGCATTAACCTTAACGCCACGGTCCAAAACACCCACAGCCACAGAGAACGACCATCGATCGTCACAGCCTCCCAAACTATCACAAACGGTGGTGCTCGACTTCTTGCGGCCATTCGAATATCTAAATTTTCGTTTGAACTCTCTTCTAAGTAATTTTGATCATTTTGTTTGTTTACGAATTTCTCAATTGGCCGCGTAACATCTTCGTCGCTCTATCAAGCCTAGTTTTTTTACATCGATGAGATCTTGTCCTTTTTGGAACTTGTAAGGTTTCACTTTGAGTTCGTTTTTCTGTATTCGTTCATGGTTATTTTCTATATGTTCAGCTTAGTAGTCATTTCTCGCCCACTGCGTCGCGAATTTAATTCAATTTGAGCCTTACATTTCCGAACCACTTCTGCCACAAATGTAGTTTTTTTGACCACAAGAATAGCATTTTGTAACACTACTTGCTTCATTATAATATGTGATAGTTCGAGACACAAACTATTTATTCACATTGAGGTGTTGAAGGCTCTAACTATAGCTACTTTTGGTTTTCCGATTAAATATAGAGCTATCGCATTATTACGTTTGAATTTCATCACGGATATTTTTTTTTCCAAAAAACTGATATGCAAATACTTCCTTAGGCTTATAAACAATAAAACAAGCTATCATTAGAAGAAATATGTATACAGGATTACCAGCGGTTTTGAAGTTATAGCAGTTTTAAATTGGTTGCAGTTCAATAATATAGTTTAATAATAAACTGCTATTGCTATTTATAAATGACATTAATATTGCTTAAATTTATTAGTAAAATAATTAATCATTAATATATTTCATGCCTAATTATAAAAATAACAATTACTTTTTAGGTAGTTGTTATATAATGTTACATTTTTAGGTCATATTTATAAGGTTACGTATCGTTTTACATTGATTATGATGTGATGATGAATATTTATAGCAGAGGTGGCCAACGAGTCAATCGATTTTTGGTTGATCGCGAACACATGTTTTTTTCACTATTTATTCATTATTTTCATCTTTCACTTTATTTAAGGAACTTGATTATGTCATTGTGTATTGATAATTTTCAGTAGAATAATTCCAGATTTATATTAATTAATTGCTGTACATTTTACTATTTTTAATTTAATTTATCATTCATTTCTGGTTCAATGAGTCATTTTGCATCATTCCAGTTTGTAGTCATTCATTTGTGTAATATATACAATTTACATATGTATTATGTATACAAATAAAATATCTACACAGAATCAATAACAATAATTAATACTTTATCTAAAAAGCTATCGATGAAATTCCTAATTTATTTTACTAATTCATAAATTTAGAGAGAGAAAAATACAATAAAGAATAACAAAATAATTAATGATTAATCAACTAGGTTTGGACAATTAATGCACAGTATAATTAATATAACCCACCTTTCACACAATCTATGTAAGTGGTATTGTTCTTAGTTAATTTATCAATTACAGAAGTTCTCGAACTTACTTTGACATAGGTTCTCCGTGATAATCAAATAAATCCCTCCCTAATTTTGTCAGCATCAACATATTTATTGAGCCATTTGCACAACTATTATTATATATTTTATTACTTGCTAAGAAAAAAACTACATAAGCCCGGCTCTCGATTTATGATCGGCTACTGTGCTGTGAGACCAATAACTTTTTTTTTCATAAAGTCAAAAACTACATCCAAAGCACTATACATATGTTCGACCCAATGAGAATACAGATTTAGTGTTCAAATACAACATTCAACACTTCGTTCTAGACACAACATTGAATATTTAAGCAATTCTAATTTTTCTATATGTTATCATTAGGTAATCATATTTATAATATTTAATATCATTGACTTTTTTTACAGTAAATTGGAGTATTATTACAGAATATAGGTTTCATACAATTTATATAATCGGCAAGATTCTTAAGTTCACTTAAAATAAAATTGATTCAATTAGTTAATGTGTCAAGGAATGACATTTTGGGCACAATGGAATTTTACCAAGTTTAGACGTTGTTGAGTTTAGAAATTCGGCTTATTAACAAGTTTATTACATTATGTTCTCCTCGTGACATTTCAACTAAGACTTACTCTACTTTGAAAATTAAAATATAATTAAACTAGGTGAGGGTTGTAATTAGGGAGGCCTAGTCCATACTTCATTTGTAATTTATAAATTAAGCCTTCGCACGAGCGTCACTGCTCATCCAAAAGAGCCGACAATTTGGTTACCTCATGTCTAGTTGTCATAAGATTCGTATTATTACATATTTATAGACTTTTAATCAAAGTACTTCTTAATTAATTATTATATCGTTCACGTAATTAATAAAAGAATATTAAATATATATTGGTAAGGATAGAATATTAACAATACAATACATTTGTTTGACGAAAATAAATTAATTGACAAAGGCGACAGAGGGTAGTCCTGAATAAGATTTTTAGGATATTAAATATATATATTTTTAATCTAATCAGTGATTTTATTCTACTTGTTATATATATTATAGGTATTTATTTTTGTTCAGTTTCTTCTCTTTTTTATTTTATATATGTAATATTTTTGGAATTAGTCACGCTTGAAAGTTCATTTGGAAATATTCAGCCTCCACAGGGGGCAATTCGAAAATAGATACTAGTCTAAATTAAATTACTATATAATTGCGAACTCGACATTTTTATTTATGTGATATTATTTGCTTGTTTTGCTATATTGCATTTATTCATAATATAAATAATAATAATTATAGGATTTTTTTTAAGAGTACTTCTCTAAGTTATACCAATATAATAAAAGTTTTTTTCGTTTGTACCAGTACTTTTGTTAATTTATTCAGCAATATTTTTTTTACAATCAATCATGTATTCTCCATTATTTTTAATTATATTTTTACAAGTTACTCATTTTGTACTACTAAATACTTTAAAAATCTTCACGATAAATGTTTAATGTTTTACTCGTAGAAATTTTTTCTATAGGGAATCTACCAATAGAGTTCGAATTAATATACACATGCATGTCGAGCAAACAAAGAAGCGCGAGATTCAAATATTTTATTAATAAAAAAGATGATAAAATAAATATATATTTACCACAAAAAAGTAAAATCAAGAAAATGAATTATAATAATTTAATAAAATTTATTGTAACAGTGAAATACGAAATTCGGAATTAAATACAGTTTTGTCCTAATTATCTTATATATATATATAAACTAAATTAGATTAACTGGTATTCTGTAATTTTAGCTTAAATTATATTGAATAAAACTGAATTTAAACGTGGAAACCTTATTTGCTCTGATTCGACCAATAATTAATTTCAATTATAATAAAAATAATGAACTAAAAGGCTACTGTCTTTTTCAGTCTAATATAATTTTTATTTTCATTGCATTTAACTATTTTAAATTCAAAATATTATTATTGTAATTTTCATATGTATTACCCACATCGAGTTATGTTAATTTTACTATTGTTTCTGTTTAATTATCTTGCTATGATGTTTGTACCTACAGTGTACTTTTTTGTTCATAACCATGCAGTGTAAATAAAATGACTATAAATAAGATAAACAACATTTATTTTGTTCTCGATGTTGAGAACGTTAAGTATATATGAATTTGTACAATGATGCTGTATGCAAATTATGTGATGTTACATAATAATTGTAAAGTTTCCTTTTATTTTCAAAGTGTTTATTAACTTTATTTATATGTGAACCAAAAAAACTATATGTCGAGTGCATCATACCGAAAGCTGTCAACATTCGAATTTGAAACATAAATTGTCAGCCATTAATCCCTTTTTGAACGTTGCCATAGTAATTCGCTCGCTAGTTGAATACCTGAGTGGGATCCTTTATGTCCTTGCTCGTTGCTGCTTCGTCAATACCTTTCTTGAAACGATGCTACAAAAAAAGATAATAAACTTAAGAAAGATATATTGTATGTAATTATTTATAATGCCTTTGTTCTACGTAATTAATTATGCAAACCATCAGAAGCATTGTTTTATTCTGCTTGCACATTATGAGTGTTATGCAATATAAATGTTGGGGTTTTTGGTGTTTAGTGACAGTTATTCGCATATCGATTATTTCACCAAAGTTAATTTAGATATAATTTGATTATCATCAAATCTTCAATTTCTATTCCAGAGATTTTTATTATTTTTATCATTGTCGTGAAATATCTCTGGATACTGTGGAATATTTTCTAGTTTTATTGACACAGAGTTCCAGTGTATTTTAACCCTCAGAAGTAGAAAAATGTATCTAATATTGGATGTATGCTCAGGATGTCAATTTAATTCTGTTTTGTTATCTCATCCTTTACAAATCTGACTCCAGTGTAATGGTGTATGTACTCGTTACTTGAAAACCAAGAAGCTTTGGCAATTGCTCTGAGCGTGTTTGACTAAAACTGTTGAATGACGTCAATACTTGTATTACAAGCAGAACCCCATAGTTGTATTTCATAAGACCAAGATACCTAGCATCATCTGCCTGTGATTTTATACTAATAATTATTCTAATTAGTTAGTTGTTTTACATAAAAACCAGCGCAGAAAGACTGTGACCTTTTTACATGTATGTACGTAGAAATATATATGAAATATATTTTTTTTATTATTAGTATTAATTAAACCAAATATCTTTTTATATATTAGATTTTACTCTTACAATGAAAGTAGTACAGCTATATAAGTAAAATTACACATATTCCATGAGAGCTTCTAGACAACTTTAGATCCAAACATAGTTATAAAACAACATTGAGAGTCTTAACACCAGTATAAGTTTTACAGCAGATAACATTACTTTTATTAGTAACTATATTACGTGTATACTGCTTGGAAATATCAGGAACAAAAAATATATTTTTATCATTATTATAAATATTATATTTAAAAAAAACTAAATTAGTACACTAATTGTTATAGAAATGCTAAATTACAGTTGTTGTATTTGGTTTAACATTTGTTTCAGAATTGATCAAGAAATATTTCATTGAATTAATTTGCATTTAAAAAATAATCTTTTCTTTTGATTTTAGGATCTACTCTAATAGTCACATTTAAAATTAATTCTTCACCATATAATTTCTTTTCTTGACTTTCATATTAATGAGATAAAAGAACCATGCATCTTAAACAAATAGAACGTGAAAACACTGTAGCATTTTTTTAAGTTAACTCGCTTTTGTATTTGAGTAAGTTTTTATGACCGTATCCATCCTTACATTTCTGAACATTTTGATAATACAGAATCAAATTTTAATTTTCACTGTAATGAAATAATGTTTATTGTATTCAAGCTATTTTGTTTCATTCACTACAGAATGTTAGTTATCTAATATAGTTTATACATTAAGATAGTTAGGACAAGTCTTAAATTTGAATTTTATATTTATTAGAATTAAATCTATAATATCTTTTGGACAATTAGTAAAATATACAATAACTGTACATTAACCGTTTTTGATTATATAAAAATTGCAGCAGTATACTTTACGTATGGGCAATGATAGTTACAATATCTTTATAATAAAAGTAATTAATAGACATATAAAAAGGTTTTGCTTAACTTATAAAATCTGTCAAATATTAACTACCAAATTAATAATTGCTTGGGTTCTTGTTCTTTTGGTTAATAGCTGTATTGTAAGATAAGGTAGATGTCAGTTAATGAATGTAAGCGGTGTAATCAAATATCGACGATCAGTGTGTGTTTGCGACATTTTAAATGCGGAGTCCCATCTTAATTAATTAATGTAAATTTAGGGTCCGCGTGCAGTGATTAATTCGCACGGGGAGCGGGTGCCCCGGGTGTCCCGAATCTCTCTTACTTCTTCTGCTCCCACTCACTCTCTCCAGCTAAACATTTCTCTTTGTCTATCTCTCTCTCACTCAATCTCTCTCTATCTCACACACACACACACAAACTGTTCTAATAATAGTTTAAATGGATTACGTAACGTAGAGCATTACTCGCGCTGGGGCCACATTGTTGGGTGGTGGCGCAAGAATGTGTATGCGAGTGAGTGAGCGGGATAGAACTGAAAAGAGAAAGAAGTAAGAGAGATACGCGATGTAGTGTAATTATTTCGGGATTCATGGGGGCGGAGGTTGGGGCGGCTTCCTCCTTTCTTCCTTTTCGCCAGGAGCTACCTGTGGAACCGAGGGCGAAGGGTTTAGATGAGTATATGTGTATGAATGTATATATCTATATGTACGTGTCATGCTCTGCACATGTGTAAGTGCGCGCGCGTCAGTGGCGTACTACTTCAGTTTCAATCACGAGGCGCATTTCGAATTCTCAAGTGATTGCAAAAAAATATATATTTCTTTCTAAATACTTCTAAAAGAAATTGAAATAATTATTCCGTTGTAATCTTTATTTTGTATAAGACGTTTAATTATCAACAGATATCAATAATAATAAAATTTATTTCTATTAAATATAATACGGAGTGAGGCAGAAATAATGAAACGGTATAATGTTTCCAAATGTGTATCTGCCATCAATGCCACCATTTCAACTATATAATCTTTAAAACTTAAAGTAAATAAAAAATCTGTTTTATATTTGAGAAATAAATATTTCTGCGGCATCCTGCGGTATCTTAATAATATTAAAGATAATAAATCATAATATTAATACTAATTATATAACGATGGTATCTATATTAATTTCAACCACGAAATCTTACTTAATAATTTTATTAATAAAGTGTCTTATAATTCCGTGATATATATTAATATACCTCGATTAACGAATAGGATGCATTCTACGAAATTACTTCATTTTCAGAGGTAAAAATACTCTGACCCGAAATAAATTGAAAAGCTTGTTTCATACAAATAAAATATGAGTCTTAAGTTTATTGTTGTGTGTTTTCTCTCTTTTTTTAACAATTGTCTATATGGAATTATTACTTTTAAAAATAGCACTTCATCAAGATCATTTTCACTAAAATTTAAATTGTTGTATACAAATAAAAGTTTTATTAAATTAACAACAATTAACTTATATAAAAAGTGAAATCAGATTTTAAAATATGAGTCTTAAGTTTATTGTATGTGTGTTTTTTCTGTTTAGTAGTTATCATGTTTTCAACATGAACTTCTTTAATTTTGTCTTTATTTTCTTTGACTTTGACGTTAACAAGGTTAGCTAAATATTTCACTGAGAAACGATAAATCTTCATACATTTTTCGAATCTATTTTATCGACATCTTTTAAACCTTTTGATTGAGCCGTCTGGATAACTTCATTTCTTGTATATTATTTTTTTCAATATATTTAAATAATCTGAGTATTTAACAAAAAATAGATGATAGTTGTGAAATGTCAGCAGAAATTCCGTTACTTCTCTAAATTACATACCAGAGTTATATTAATAATAATAATAATATTTATTTAATATTTATATAATTTCAAAAAAGTCAACTGATACAAAGCGCTATTGACCATAGGTCTTTCTGCCCGAGAGTTATATTATTGATTCTAATGAAACAGGCTGCATTTAGTAATTACAGAGAATGAATGGTGTGAGTGATGGCGGATATATTTTAGATTAATAAGAATATAAGAGTCTGATCAGTGACAGTGATTTTTGGTTATATAAAAAAGCAATAAAAAACGGATAGAAAATCAATTGTATTAATCGGCGGTTTTGGTTGTGAGAATTACAGTAAGTAGATAAAATACTCTAAAAATAAGGTACTAAAATTCAGTGAATTGATTGAGTTGTTTGATTTCCGGAGAATCCTTAACGATTACGGTCGGTGAAACGTGGCTGGCTCTCAATCGAACTCTTTAAGATGATTTAAACTGAAGACCGCTGAAGCAGTAAGCAACTGGGTAAAAAAATCGAAAAAAAGGATACTGATCTTCAGATTCGAATGCACCTGGAGGGCGTCTGTTTCAGACAGTGGACGTTTAAAATATCCGCAACGCATTTTTTTTTATAAGAAATACATTAAGAAATGTCAACGTTTCCTCTTTGTGGTTCACGCAGCGGAAGTTTTACTAAAAGATTTGAGATAGTCGGTGATTAAATATGTAGCCATAATTTTCATATGGAAAAGGAAGTACGAGTCAATTAATTATTGAGTTAAGAGAGAAGTTATTCGATATCGCCTTACTTTTGATTAGTCAAATTGTAAATAATGTAGTGTCAAGAGGGGTAGCAGAAACACAGTACACGCCAACATGTTTATTTACATTTATTTTTTATAAGTAGATTATTATAGATAATTTTTGTTCTTGTACCGTTTTGAAAGTCAATTAAATAGAATACAGTTAGTAAATGAATAGAATTAAATTCATGTTTCCATTTATTCACAGATATCTTTTTTTATATTATTTTGCATTTTCTTATTCAAATACACGAATGAAAATGGATAAAGGGATTGAAATGAAGAAATTATTATTTTTGTGTATTGATATAATTATAATAAAAATTGTTACATATAAGTATTAAATAATATTAGTATGGCTAGTTTTCGGCTAACGTCTAGAAATAATAATAATAATTTATCAGCGAGACATCAATACAAATGAAAAAAAAGTACATTCTATAAATAAATAAATTCCAACATAAAATTAAAAAAATATATTAATAGGCTGGCCAAAGGGCTAACGACCGAGGTCTTTCCGCCCTAACATATAGATTTGTTTAAAAAAATAAAAAACATTCAAATAGATCAGGTAAATTGCGATTACTTTTTGCTCTATAAAGATTAGATGCTGCAAAAAGGGCGGAAGGTAGATGATATGATTGAGGAAAAGGGAGACATGGAGTTGTAAAGCCCCCAGTTTATGTGCGCTACTGGTTTGCCGAGTGTGCAGCGAACCTCGTCGGCGTTACGTCACGGCAGCTCCGGGGTCGGCCAATCACGACAACGGGCATATTTCACGCCACCAGACGTGTTAATTATTATATATTGTCGGAGAAGGGCTAATGCGCCTAAAGAACCTGCTCGGCCCTGGCCAGCCACTGCGCCTACGTGCTGCTGCCTGTCCTCCAAAAACTTCACTCGCTTCATGGTAGTGGTGGATGGGATGCCCAGGGGTAGCGTTGGGCTTTTCTAAATTCAGAGAGGGCTCCATTAAAAGTTCGGCGGCGGCGACGGCGGCTTTGGCCTGCTTTCTTTTTTTATTTGCCTTTTGTTTCTTTCCCTATCTCCTGTTTTTTTTTTCATCCGTTCTCTCCGTCGAGTAGATAGATAGATAGGGCGTACGAGAGAACGAGTGCGGGGGCGGTGCAAATAGACTTGATGTTAAGCTAAGGCCTCTAATCCAATTTTTGTTGTTGGCAAAGCCGTCAGCATACAAATCAGCGCTTAAGCGCTCCGGATTATACACAAATACATCCAAACATATATTGTAACATACACATACAACCACATGGACTGTTGTCTGTTATTTCTATGCAATTCCCAAATTACAAAGCCCAAATTACTGCCCCGCCATTACGGTCACAGTCAGGCCACAATAAACTTATCTTTATCAACGTTTAATTCCGATAACGTTGCGGGTGACTCAAACTTTAAATTCCCGATCGTGCGGAGCAAGGTTAACCAGGAAATGTTGCGGAACTTTAATTGAAACCTCAGGTGTATCTGCGTTATCTACAAAATACTTCAACGTCTTTGACCTGAATTGGCTTAACACTCGAGAAACTTATGCTCAACTTCGCAAAGCCCGAAGACGTAACGTCTGTTATTATGCAGCACACTGAAACACTCAAAGGTTAACATTTTTAGTTGCTAACCGACAATTTTAACATTTCAGTTGTCCATCTTTAATTAAATTTATAATGAAATTGCGTTTGCAATTGAATGTTTTTTTTAGAAATATTTTGTAATTTTGTTTTGATGAGTTTGATTTCCGTAAAAACAGCTTAATTGTATATAGAAACAACATATATTTTATAACTATAATAGATATTATTATATTTCAAAATATAATTGATAAATATAATACTAGTAGATTTGATAATAAATTCTGAACTATTATGAAAGATTGACAAATTGAATTGTTAAGATAACACTGTAGTTAAAATCTGTTAAAATGTTGTATGAAAACTGAATGTTTATTTTATCTTATTGCGAGATTTAGCGAGTTATTGAAAGTTTTCAAACTGTGAAAAAATTATGATTAAATAAATATTTAAAAAAAAAAATATAAGTAATATAAAATCAAACGGCTATTAACCTTAGCCTTTTCGCCCTTATAACAACACATATTTTACATCATAATATGAAATATATTCTTTCACTATTATTTGGACCATTATAATCTTTTAGATAATTATTAATGCGTATCTAAAGCGGTACAAATGTTCTTGATTAATGATATTACTAATAAATTTTATAAATGTAATAAGTAAAATAATATACAAGGTATAAAAGCATATTTTACATTTGTATTACATCAATATATCTCATATATGATAATAAACTGACATAACTTGGTTTTACCTGATGTGTTGAACAAATAGTTCAGTTCAGCAAATAACTTTCACTTGACGCACACGCGCACATGAAAGTTTTCATTTAATTATTGCTATATGTTTGGCACATCTTGAGGCTTAAACCTCTTAAGTCTTGTAACCTGCTCTACAGCAAGTATATTTGGGTAGATTTCCAGCTGATAGTGATACCTGATTCGGGCTTTAATTAACTCTTCTTGAACAAAGTAGATCTTGGTATTGTGAGTATTTTGCTATTTGTGGAAAACATAGAGCATTGGTATTTTTTTAGATTCAAGGATTTTACAGAATTTCAGAAGTATATCGAATATATATGTTCCGTATACCATAGGTTCTTAAACTGTGCACCGCGGCGCGAAAAGTGAAAATTCTGATATATTAACATAAAGTTCGCCTTAAGATAAACCAATGTTTTGAATTGGGAAGCCGAGAAAAAATTCTGATATATTAAGGGCGCCGCAAACCGAAAAAGTTTGGGACTGACTGAGCCCATATAGCAGGGGCTCAGTTTGAAGACTTTTGTAATTACATGGAAATCGCCACTATCTTTCACTGAAGATCAGGTTATCTAACGAAATGTTATCTTAGCATTAAATTTGAGTAACATATTACGGTTATGTCCTCTATGCAAAGGTCTATGCAACATAAGTGGTCTTAAAAGCAGGATGTAGCAACATTTAGATAACAAGCGACCTAAAATTTCACACTTTTTCATTTTAAATGTAATATTTATTAGCATCTGATTCAAAAGATAATTAAAGACTGGAATTGAGAAATAAGAAAAATATTCGCAGTAGAAATCTATTTTCTTCACAGCCAGGCATTATTAAAAAAAAAACTTCACAATAAATTGAGTTTAATAATTTATCAATAAAATAATTTTAAAGAGAATTTTGATGATTAATTCGTAACTCTAGTATTAAAAAACAAGAGACACAACACTCTCGACCTCCTCTTTAGAAACTAAATGAAAGTTCGTTTTCTTGTGTTGTAGAATGATTATCTTTTAAGTTATTTAGTGTCGTCATTTTTCTTTTTAGTTAAATTTATATTTGTTTTTTTTAAGTAGAAATCCAATTGTGGGATTTAGGATACATTTATACAAACAAGAAGATTTGCTGAATTATGGTGCATGCAGTGGACAATATAAAATAGTAAAAGATATTTTTTTGCAATTATATTTGTAATAAAACAACTGAAAGATATTGTTATTAACGATAATTTTCTGTATGAAGTAATAAGCAAGGTAAAAATGTTTTTAAATAACAGAAGTTATGATTTTTTTTATATTAGACACGGACATTCAATATTTATCTTCAGTTAATAACGTTTTATCATTAATGTAAATAATATTTTATAAATCCTCCACAAACCTGCTTTATCCTTTCCATGAACTAAATTTATTATTGAAAGTAATTTTCGTACGTGATATGCGGTGAACATTCTCAATAGTCCGACATTTCAATAGCCCTATATGCATACGTGTATACGCATTGGCATGGAGGTGTATGTCTACTAAACATGAGTGGATTACCCATTTATATGGTAATAATCACGGGCCAGGAATCCCGAGACCTGAGGCCGTGCAGCGGGACGTTGTCCGAACAGGGGAGGTCAGACTAGTCACGCTATTATGATTAGGGCTAATTACAACCAGCGATTATTATCTTCACCCTCCGTGACTTGTATTCACCAGTCCAGAACCCATTCACAAGATCAAGAAAATAGCTAATAGTACATTCAAGAAGTAATCAAGTCCAATATCCAATCAAATTTGATACGGTAAATTTAATATTGCTCTTTATTATTGAATAGTTAAATCGCTTAGTTGGAAATAGCAACGATGCATAAATGAATAGTTGACACGAAATCAAATTATATTCGCACTGAGAATATATAATAGATTTTGATCGGAACCACATTTGGTAATTATTATTGAAAATCAATTTGCCACAGTTTCACTAAATATATACCGCATATGTAAGTATTAAGTGATATTTTATAAAGGTTAAACAACTCGTATAAAATATAATGTCACTTATGGAGATGATAAAAAAAAGTGTTTTGACACAATTTCAACAGAAAACCATTATTATCTGCATACACTTGATGATTATGAATAATATTGCAGTTAATATTTGTAGAATAACACATATTACTTCATCTTTTATAATACCAAATAAAAAAAAAACTTACATCCGCATTGGACAAGTGTTAATTTTATTTCAAAATATACCCGGCGCGTCCACTGAAAATTTATTAATGATGAACTTAAAACATGACTTTTACCATACGTTTATTATGAAATTTTCAGTTTTTTTGTACTTTAAATCATTGTAAATCAGATGTTTATCTTATTATCAATATAACTATATTTTAAACCATTATTACCTGCATACACTTGATGATTATGAATAATATTGCAGTTAACATTTGTAGAATAACACATATTAGTTCATCTTTTGTATACCAAATAAAAAAAAAACCTAAAATCCGCATTGGACGAGTGTTAATTTTATTTCAAAATGTACCCGGCGCGTTCACTGAAAATTTATTAATGATGAACTTAAAACATGACTTTTACCATACCTTTATTATGAAATTTTCAGAAGCAGTTATTTGTACCTTAAATCATTGTAAATCAGATGTTTATCTTATTATCAATATAACTATATTTTATCTTCTTTGTCTAACTGATTATCAATTACCATCCATTTCGTCTTTTGTATATTATACGAACAAGAAATTTTCTATATGTATTATTATATTTTAATGAGTTATTTATTTAAAAAAAATATACAATACAAATAAAATTTTATACCGCAATTTTTATACAACGGTTTAATGCTTAATTCAGTGCTTTTAGTATAAAAAGTGAGTTATACTTTTAAGTTAATAGGCTAGGAAGTTCAGCAATGAAGTCTGACGGAATAAAGATTTTTCTCTGGCAAAAGTTCATTATAGCACGCGATACCCTCTTTATTCCCTGCTTGCTTTTCTCCAATCAAAGCAAACGCTAAATTGGCTAAATCTTATAATAATTCTAAAAAAAAACTATTATTATATAATATATTATGAGTCCATTATAGTAATGAATTACTTGAATCTTATAATGAAAATTCATAGTTTAAAGATAAGTTGTAACATATTATTTTATTTAATTTCTATGAATGGCTATATTTAAAATTATTGTACTGTTTAATTTGTACCATTATAATAGTTCTAAAAAGCTCTAAACAGATGATAGAGTACGTTTCAAGACTTAAATCATCACAGCCAAATTGTAACTATTTTTACTTAGTTTCCATAGGAACGCGTTGCATTTTCTGTAGAAATATTATAATCAATGCTTTAAAAAATCATATATTGGATTAAAATATACATACATCACGTCCTTCAACTTGATGGAAAAGATAACATAAATACTGTACATATTGAATATTAATCTTTTTAGACATTTTTTTTTTGCAATACATTATAATAATTAATATTGCAGTTGTGTTACAATAGTTTTTCAACAATAAAAAATCAACTATATAGAAAACCATAGCAAAAAAAGTATTTGTATACATCAGAATTGAAAACATAAAAATTGAAAAACATAATTATTTAACAAAATGAAAAAAAAAACAATTGTATGAACTTCATATAAAATATTACTTAGGTCAACTTAAATTACACGAAGGCATGACATAAAATATCAAACACAAATATAAGTTATTAGCTACGTCGGAGAGCATATAAACTTGTTTATTGCATTCCGAAGTTTCCATCAGCCCAGTACACGGCATGGACATTTATTAAGCTCGGCACGTCACAAAAAAGTCATTCGTAATAACCTTTTCAAGGAAGCGATACGAGACTTTATAAAGTAATATTTGTTCTATTGTTTATTATAACTGACATTTTTTTTATGTCGTGTAATTTTATTTACAATTTGTTCATCAATGTGAACATTGAGTAAATTTAAGATCGCGATTGACATTAGGTAGGTAATCTTTCGCGGTGGATGATAGTTACCATTATGATGATTTTTCATTTTTAATTTGTAGGTTGACTGTCGTCTTGTATGTTAACTTCAGTAGTATATTGATGCTCTGCGATTCCACTATTTCCTTTAACTGTGAATCTGCTGCTATCCTTAACACTGTCATTCTTCGTCGACTTGGCTGAACCTCTTTGCTGCAAGCACCGAGGGGGCTCACAAAGGGTCTGGCTTAACCAGGATTTAAACCTCTGACCACTGGCACGTGGGTAGGGCGACTTAACCATTCGGCTATTAGTCTCCCTAACAATTTTTAAAAATAGAAACTTGCTTATTACAACATAATTCCGTTTAATATTACAAAGTTATCTACACATTCTTATTTTTTTGTCAATTTTTATTTACAATCTATTCAACTGAACATTTAACAAATCGGTTCGCTTTTGACATTAGGAAGTTGCTGACCTGTGGACCCATTCTATGATGTTTGTTTATAATTATTTATTACATTTTTGTTTAGTTAAATTTAAATTGGAGATCCAAGGGTTTGAAACGCTTTAATCTTCTTATTGTCACGCCGTTGTCCAGAAGGTTGACAGCAGTATGCGAATCAAGTCTATTCGTGTATTTTTTGGAGAAATCTTTAGCAACTTCTTCCACTGTTTTTATTACAAAGTCCTGGTGCAGTCTCCTATTGGCGATGTACCAGAGTATACTCGAGTTTCTTCTAATACATTTAGATTGCAATACTTGGATTTTTAATATTCGATGAGCAAACTGTTTCTTATAATTCGATAACGTATGTCCAACCTGGTTTTAATATAACTTTCTACATCAGCAACTTGTTCTCCAAAGATATGTTCGAATTTGAGCGCAGCAACCAATACAACTTTTTAAATTTAATTTCTAGTTGTTCACACTTATGGTCTTTTCAAGATTACCGTGTGTCCACGTGCATTCCCAAGTATATCACCCTTGAAGATGCTGGAACTACTTTATTGTTAAGTTTGACTAGAGGACAAGTCTCTCGTATCGAAATTAACCGGAATTTTTAACTGAACCACAACGAAAAATTGCTCAATTGAAAAACCGAAACCGGAACGAAATTTTAATTACGGTTAATTGCTGTTAATTTTTTTTTTTTCATTAAATTAATTCATAATCGCTTTGATGGTTGTGTGCCGGTGCTAGTGTTTTGTTTATTTATATAGTCATACGAAAAAAAACATCAAATAAGTCAAAACAAAACCAGTAAGTCCGAATTGGGAACGCGTAATCATAAATATAAATAAAGTCTCAATCACCGCCTATCAACCACCGACTAAAAAGAGAAAAAGGAAGGGCAAGCACAAGTTTTACGCAACTAACATTAGAACATACTCATATTAAAGTGATTAAAAAAGATATTACTGTAAACATGACTGAAAAAACAGTACAAAGTGCATGTGTTGAACTAGTCACTAATTAATTTTTATTTCTCTTGTATTTTCAATTTTATAATTGAAAACAATTGTAGGAATGGAATTTGGTAAATAAAATTAAATCAAAATTCGATATTGGGCTCGATTTTAAATTTTAACTAACTAATTTAAATTGCTTTTTTTTTCGATTTTAAATTTTAATTTCAGCCGAAACTAAACCGAAATTTTTAGACGAACTTGGAAAGTAACCGTAAACCGGAACGAAATTAATTTCGGTTCGATTATGGGATTTTCGTCTGATGTCATGATTGAGGTGTCGCCTGCAAATGTGACCATGTATGTTTTATCTGTTGTTGGTGTATCTGCAGTGTATACTAGATATAGAATTGGGACCAAGACACTACCTCGTGGAACGCCCGATTCGATGGGACTTGTGTCCTTCAATTTAATAAAAAAAAAACCTTTTGATTATTTAGGTAGGATTTCAATAGTTTATAAAAATTATGTGGAAGTTTCATTTCTAGCTTGTAAAGCAAACCTGTATGCCAAACTGTGGAATCAATTAACTTGTGAAATCTAAACTGACAATCCAGTATAAGTCCATTTTCGTGGCTTATGTGTTGTAGTCTATTAAGGAATAGTTTTTCAAATACTTTTGAATGTAATGGTAGTAAAGTTATAGGCCAGGTAAAGTTATAGGTTCCTTTGTGGGTTTCGGGATCATTATTATTTGTGCTACTTTCCATTGTGATGGGAAGTGAGCTGTCTTATGAATGACATTAAATATTTGTGTCAGTAAAATCAGATCATCAGCACCTCTTATTGTTATATTACAAATATTATCTAAACACAATTTTAATAACGATTAAATATTAAGTTGCAATAATATATATTTATATCTTTTATTATGAACAGCATTGACTCAAAGATAAAATCATATTCTTTTACCATCAATTTACAATCTAATTGTTTGAGATTGTGAAAGTAAGTGTTTGTGGTTCAATAAAAGATGTTATTATGATTTATATAATACAAAATGTTATTAGCATTCGGTCAAAACAATGAATGGAAAACTACTATAATCACATCCTACGTGGATACTGTATGATTAATATACGTTTGTTATCCAACCCCGTTCATCAAATATTCCTTTGATGCGGTTGGGACAATTGTTTCTACGCCTAGTTGATTAAAATTTACAAACGGAAATTGATCGTCGATAGATGGGACTGGTGTGCGATCGTGCGGACAATGCGTGAATTGAATCGAATTTCAGATCGGCCTTTCGTGATCAGGTGTGAGTGGGCTCACCCTTCCATAATTGACTCCTAATTAAACCCGATTCCAGTCCCCGCCTTGCTCACCCTTTCAGACTATCCAACTTTCTCTCACTATTTTGCATGTGCGTCTATCTGCCTGTCTCTATCAATCTGTATACGCATACACCACTGCTTCTTTTTTATCATCTCCGTTGACCTTTTCTGCATAGGATCGGGACTCGTTTGGAATTCCAAATCCAATTTGCACCAACAACTATTAGCTGCTCGATGCGAAAGCAGAGCAATTCCCACGTATGTATTTATGTATGTGCATGGTTATGTCATAGGGTCGGAGTAAATTTGTGCAGCTTTGCATAACGGATGTAAACTTCAACTGCTTTACATAACAACGAGATGCGCATCCCGGAAAAACTCTTCGTCGCATATAAGATAACTTTTCCGCATGAAGACTAAATTAATTTCAGCCAAAGCTCACAATTCTTCACTTAACTATTTAAGTCAGCAACCCCTTTCAAGCTTTATAGAAAGCAAACATATTATATATTTAAAATGGATCAAGTTAAATTGTTTGAAAATTTACAGCTTTTTTACTATGTAACGAAATATTTTTTATATAAAAAAGATTATACGATAATATTTTATTTTCTACTTAAATTAGATTAGGATTTTCTTTTGTTTCAAGTAAATGAAATTTACCAAATATTTATAGAAATAGTATATTTTAGCAATACTGTATGAATAGAATATCAATAGTAGTGTTACTAGTGAAATTAAAACATAAATTGATTCTGTACTACCTATACAATGTGTATAAAAGTGTGTACAAATATGTAGGTATTTCAATTCACGCCGATTTTTTTTCCTTAATTGTTTAACATATATTTACATACTAAACATTATATTTTGAAATATAATTTAATAATTCAACGGTCATTATTACTAAAACAAAAGAAATCATCAAATTCATATTTATTGGTATTTTACTGTATTGTTTTTTTTTTCTCTTGAAGATAAGTGAATATTCCAATGAGAATATGATAATTATAATAATTATAGAATGGCTGAAATACATTCCATAATTCAACGTACCTAACTTCACTCATAGCAAGGTTTCTTAGCGGTTCGACTCAAACTAACCATTTTTGTAGAGGAGAGAAATAGGTTTTTGGCCCTGTGATACTGTAGAAATTACCCCCATCTTTATTCGTCTTCGTAATTAAATCCAAAAAGACATTTTAATAATAAATCGTAACTAATTTACTTAGTTTATATACTAACTAGTTTCTTACTAATATATACAAACAAAATGTATGCCAAATTCACTGAAAGAAGGTCGATAATTGAGAAATACGTATATACAATTTAAATATACAATATAAATCTTTTTTTTTTCTTTTTTTTTTGATTACATCTTTATTATTTTTATTATTAAATTCGCACCTTATCAACAGGTCCCCAATATAATTAAGTTATTCTACTCGTAATACGAAATAAATTAATTCCGCAAAAATGTAATAACGTCGACGGCAGTGTTTCATAATTAAGTCGGCGGCATATTCAAATCGACCCTTATTCGTGCCCCCTCTCTTTCCCTTTCCCTCACCCTCTCGTGCACTGTCTTTCTCTTTCATCCCACGATTATCTGTTTCTATTTCGCTCACACTCATATAGTACCTATCCTAATCAAAATTTCCGTCTGCTGGGAAATAACTTTTTTTTCTCTAATTAACAATGCAAATTCTTCACACATGGTCGAGGTAACACTGCGAGGAACCGAAGTAGCCAAAGAAGATATTCCGGGGCGGCGGCGCCCGACCGCCTCCCACGCACACCTCGACTTTTTGGCAACTGCAACGAAACTGAAATCAGTAAATCATGCCGCCCACGCTCGACGGAATAAAAAACCCTTCGAAAAATATCTATATGTTCACTATACAAGCCCACACACACACACAAAATGCGATACAGAAAACCATTACGCGAGAAGAAGATATACTTTATTGTATAATCATTCCAGAAACTCGAAAACAATCCGAGCCTTGATTCAGCACTGTAAAGTAATAATATACGAGAAATAATATTTGTTTTTTTATTTTCAATTATTTTAAGTGAATTAATACATTAATGTTTGCGTAATTAAATTTCCAGCTGTTAATATTTCCATTCAATGTTATTTCACGTATTTACGTGAATACTCCTCAAATTGCTGAATAATCCGTCGAAACTTGGAGCAAAACGTCGGCGAAATAGGTCTCGACTTTAATTGAAATCATCAGAGTATGACGGTGTGTTTTTAATTAATTCTTAATGAATGAATGATTCGATAATATTTATACAATTCCAATTTATTAGCGTCGCATCCTCTCTGATTGGTTGCTCATCGTTTTATTCAGACGAACGCGAGCGAGCAAAAACTTTCTTCAGAGTATGTTGATTTTCCAAGAGAAATTATTCTTCTTGTCTTGCCCTCTCGTCCCATTCTATTTCTCCTTCGTTTCGTGAATTAATGGTGGAACGCGAGCTTTAGGTAATATGAAAATGGAAAATTCAAAATGAAACGTCGGCGCTCGGTTGGTTGACGAGGTCGGGTTTTCTATAGCGCTTTCTGCTCTCCTTTCTCCCCCGAACCAATTCCCCCCTCGATTCCTCGTCGATGCTTAGCAAATGTTTCCTTCCCGAACAACTTTGTCAATAACGTCACATCCGCTCCATGCATTCGGATGGAAAACATAATCCATCCGCTTTTCCTTATATATTACTTTATGTACACTGTATGTTCTTTTGTACACTAAACAAATATAGGTAAAGAAGATTTTTCAATATTGATAGACATTGTACCACCTTTTTAATTATATCTTATTTTTTTTCTAGAAAATGTCCATAAAAGATGAATTACCACCAGCTAATTACCAAATTCATTAAAACTATGCATACATTTATTTATATATATATCAATTTTACAAATTTAACTCCAAAAAAAAATTGAAACTTTTTAGTCTGGCTCCACTAGCTCCAAATTTAGGAATTTGTGGCCCTTCACAGAGTTAAAATACAAATTAAAATTCTTTGGCCTACAGAATTTTCTAAATTTTTGCACTATAATCATCAATATTTTTTTTAATTCTTGAAATGATTTTCTTGAGTCCATTGTATAATTTCAATTCTAATTTCTTAAATGCTATTTTCTTCTTCCCATTTGAGCTTTTCTGATTGTTTTTGAACTTGCGAACTTCGCTATATCCATTATTTGTTGAATGGTATATGACTGTATAAAGTGACAAGTGTTTTGAATCTCTTAATTTTATATAAATTTGGTTTTTGCTGTATATAATGTAACTACAAACGGAATTTATAAGGTCGAAGCGAAGGTGAATGAAGGACAACCTCTGGTAATTTCCGTGCGTAAAAATTCCGCCCCAAACCCATCGACCAACTCTCCGTACTCAGCCGCTCTCCATCCCTGGGGTGCTGTGTGCTGTGCAGCCACGGCAGCGTTAAAAGCAGCGCTCACTAAAAGTGAAAGCTTTTTTCTGCCATTTTATTTAATTTCCTGAAGGAATTATCGAAGTCTCATAATCGCATTCTTGAAAATGTCTGCACTTCTTCTTTCCCTTTGCATGCCGCACCTAAGTGGATTGAGGTTTAACCCCGACGATGGATCAAAAAGTGTCTAGCCTCTGAGGAGATGAAACGATTTTTATTCGGAGGATTCGCCACTCGGGCTTCTAATAATATCATTTCCTTTTCACTCCGACTACGCCTTCAGGTCCAGAAAGCCGGTTTAATTATCAATAGATTAAAGGAATGTCTCAACATTTTCTTCTCTCTGTTCTCCTCCCAGCAATTTCTATTCATTAACTGCGCCGTGAACAAAGCTTACAAGATGAGCACAAAAAGAAAAAGTGGACACCGAGTGCAAAAATATAATACAAAAGAAAACCTCTCCACTTTGAACAACAAGCACAATATTGCACAATCTCTATGAAGTGTGCAATTAAATTGCATATTACAATTTAATTTCGTTTTGCCAAATTAATGAAAATATAAATAATATTATAATAATTAAATATGATGTTGGACAATATATCATGCGTTCCATTAAATTAAATGTAATTGCACTCCATGATAATTAATAGTGAATTAAACCTTATAATTTAGAAGAAATACAAATGCATTAAAATAATATACATTCTTTAGAAATAAGTACAGCAAAATAAATTCTAATTATCTGTTTTTCAATCAGTCAAGTATCATTTTATTAAGTTTATTTTTATGCAATTATAACAGAGACTTACTATGAGATGAATTGCTCTATTAAAATCTTTGTGTAATCTCAGTAATTGAAGTTTTTGAAGTCTAGTAAACTATCATTCTATATTTGTAAGGTGAGAAAACATGATATTTAATAATATTAATGTTGAAAAATCACCAACTCGACGATTTGTTGGACCCGCATGTGAGCACTTATTTCATTGCCCAGGAACTGAAGGTTAGCCAGAAAACCGTTTGGCTAGTCTCAAGAAGTATGGGACAAAACAATCAGAACTTTTTACTTCACCCAATATTATAGGTTTATATTTTCTAATATTTCTTCATAACTTATGTTTACTTAACATGTTTTATAAAAATACCACCAAAAATAATATTTCTTTACGAAATAAGATTAAATGTTTGCTAAATATCATCGCGGTACCGAATGTAAAAAACAAAATGAACATTTAATTTCAAAAAACAAATGCAGGTATTTCAGTTTGAAACACACCGCAAATGTTTTCCAAAATGTTTACCAACATAGAATATACATATTTCTGCAAATAGTTAATTATATTGAAAGTGGATTCCATTCCCTAGCACCGGCCCTGATATTTATTAAACATTACATTTTATCTGTTTCTTCAAATAGTCAAAATAATAAAGCTTTAATTATTTAGATGTTAGTATAGAAATAAATATATTTTAATAGAATTTTTATAAAAAATTTACGTTTTAGATTGTGACACTTCGGAAAAGGAAATTGTCAGTATATTGTCTTGTAAAAGTTATGCTTTGATGTTGAATATTGGGCCCGGTAATTCACCGCCGCAACAGTTTATTGCATAAGAATTTTTTTATTATATCATAGTATATTTAATTTACAATCTTATTCCTGCAAATATTAATGAAATCTAATGGCGGTAGACATTTAGTTTTTGGTATACTTCCCAATAGAAGTTTTTTACCATTATATTCTTTTGTTGGTTGGCTGCCGCCTTGTAGGTTAACTTCAGTATATTGATGCTCTGCGATTCTACTATTCCCTTTATTTGTGTATTCCACTGACATAATGCGTTCATGATAAAAAAAAATCATAATAAGAAAATATTTTGTGGTGACGGTAAACTGCCGTGGCAAAAGTTGCTGAGTCCAGAAATAATTTCACTAATTATTTTATCGTAGGCTTCTTTAGCATTTTCTATCAATATTTTTTCTGTCGTGCTGTGTTCTTATTTTTGGTTTTACTAGTTTTAAGTAAATACTTTTATGATCCTATTAGAGTGCGATTACACTAATCTAAATATACTTGAATGCGGATAACCGCAATCAGTACAAACAAGTATAATGTTAGTGAAATAGCCAACTTGATCTTGTAAAATATATTACTTATGGACTTACTAAGCCAAGTCCTTTGAAATAACAAACATTGAACATAATAACATATTACAAAAACGGATAAGCAATCAACCAAATTATATTAACTCTTTGAGAAGCGGCGGTATTCTACATGTTCAGGCTTTTGAACAAGACTAGTAGAGAATTATTATAATTTTCTGGAAAATGTACAAGAAACAGTAATAACCATTTGGTTGATATGTGAATCTTGATGGTATGGCCTATGTTGACCCAGTTGACGAAGTTGTCGAAAAATTTGTTGGGTCTATAAATTTAAGAAATTTCTGTCCCATCAGATAGTTAAATCAAAATTTAAAAAATATATTTAGTATTAAATAACCAATGTAGTATATTCATTTTGAAACATTTGAAGTTTATAAAATTATAATGTTTGTTCATATAAACTCTGTAACCTTTGTTTGCATATTATTTTAAATTGAGAGAATGGTATGAATACTGGAAGTCGTATTACAGTCGTATTTTTTATAAATTGTATTGTAACTTATATTTAATTTATATTCTAAATAATTCTACATAAACTGTGTAAATGCAAAACTAATAAACGCGGATGCGAATATAATAGTCCACTAACTAACTCACATACGCTAATTTTAATTAAATTAAAATAATATTAAAAGACTAGTAAGCATGTTTTACTAACTAAAATATATATTTATAAAATACATTTTTATTAGATACTGACTAGATATTGACAATTAAAAAAAAAAATCTTTACGCATTATAAATATTATTATTTATAAGCAAATTTGTATCGATCTATTTTATCCAAAGTTCTTTCGACCGTATAATAAAATATTTTCTATTTAAAACCATTTTTTTTAAGAACTACATTCTAAAAAAAGGACTTTACTATTAAATATATTGTCCATTATTTTGTATCACTCTTGCCAACGTTCAGACAATTTCATAATACCATCTCTTCAGCAGGCTCGAGAAAGCGGTTAAGGTGAATATTGGTATAATTCAAAGATTCCAATTTTTCCAGTTAAGGTCATCTTTAAGGTCGGACGTTGCGATGTCTGGATTATAAGAACCTCACCCTTCTTATAATCTAGTATATCCATGAAAAGCCTATCAATTGCTGTACTGTGATTAAAAATGTATGAGATCTCGCATCGTCATATTGAAAACATCGTCGTTTATTTTCTAATCCAGATGGTTTTTGGGTAAGAGGTGTCACAAATTATCAAATTGTTCACAGTAATTGACCGAATTGATTATTAGCAGCTCATGATATACAACACCCTTAACATCCCACCAAATGCACAACATCACAACAGCAAAATCTGTTTTAGACCAGGATCTAGGGTGGTGCACCATTTATTGTAGTGTATCCATTTTTCATTTCCAGTAATTAAAGTCTGGAGAAAAGGTTGTTATTGAATTATTTTAATGAGCTGAACATAAACGAGCATATGCTGCGTTCATTCAGATCAAATGGAACCCACACATTACAACGATTGACGTAGCCATCAGCATAGAGATGTCTTTGGACTGTTACAGTTGTTCTATGCCGCCCGGAGCGCTCTCCATTGGTAAGCTCAAACTCACCGTTTCTGAATCACTTTTACACGACGCGAGCGGTAGGTGCAGATGTCCTCTAGACATCGCATATCTTTTTGGACACTTGAATTGAGTTTTTCCTTTTCAAAAATAATATAGCATGAAATTCACACAGACACAAACTAGATATCAGAATTAAATAAACTTTGCACTAAAATATAGCCACAACTATACACTATAACTATCGTTATCAAAAATCGTCTCCCACCAATTTACCGTCCACTGGACGTGTGCATACCAAATTTCGAACGGATTTATGTAACAACCCAATAATAATAATTATATATATAAATATTTTACAAACAACACTATCATAAAAAAAATAGTTAAACATATATTTAGAGAAGTGAATCAACTGCAGCACAGCTATTTTAATTACTGTATAATCTCTCATTAATTGGGCATGTTTATAGAGTTATGGTGTGCATACTAGCAGATATAGAGAGGAGTGCTTTATTGATGGTGTAATAATTAATTAACGTGTGTTTGATGTGGAGAGCGACCGGATTGCGGGACCTTCGGTGGCAAGTTTACGATTTCGAAAGGGAATTAATGGGTGAAATTAAATGGCAAACACGTTAACAATTGTTTGAGTAAAACGTGTACTTCTATTAGGGTATCCATTAAGATTTATAATAATATTGCAATATTGTTACAAACTTTACACAAACAAGTTTTATAAAATTTTCAAACGTAAATTATAAATTTTTTGATGGACAAATTCAAATATTTAATTTATACTCAATATAAATATAATTATGTTAAACTGTTATATTATTCTAATTGAATATAATTCATTACTACATTAAAAACTCAGAAAATTCTAATATTATTACTATTCAACTTATTATTAAACATCTTGGTCACCATAATCTAACAACCACAATTATGACCAACTGGCTAACAACCGAAGTCTTTCTGTCAGACTTCATGTTCATTCATCTATAATTATAATAAAATATTTTTAGACGCAATTGGGACAATATAAAATGTAAATAAATATAATTTTATAAATACTATAATAAAAAAAATACAATTAATGTAGCTGCACTAATATGAGAAGAACAAAAAATAACAATATAATTCCATAAATGCAATCTTCTTGCATTGATGAAATCATTACTAGTATTTTTAGATATAATCCAAATTTAGAACTTTCATTATCGATCGGGGATCTCACATTCTTCAACTCGTCTCGTCAAAACAGTAAACACTTATCTCTCAAACCAATGATCATTCATCAGATGTTGGACAGCGTCCAACCTCTGGAAAAAAATACAACGTGATTGTTACCATTTATTTTAAACATTATATCACAACATTTAGATTTCAGCGAATTCTTTTGAAAAATAGATAAACATATCTGCAAGATCAAACTGATCTAAGAACCTAAAGCAACTGACATAATCGTCATATTTGCACTACATAAAGAACAAAAAAAAATACTTTTCGAATAAATAATGTGTTTAATTCAAAAACTAAATCCAGTTTTGTTATTTGGTCACACTTATTTAGAGAATTTTTTGTTATTTTATTCTCCCCTTCCGTTCTGAAATAAACCGATTTTAGTTTTTTAAATGGATTGAAATAATGAAATTAAATGTATAAGTAGATTTTTATTTAAATTAAGCATGGAAAAAGTGACTACTAGCCGCTGAAGTTTGATATTTGTCAAAAAAGTTCTTGTAGTGAACAGGTAAAATTTTGTAACAAATATTATTTTGTTTTTTTTTTACCCCCTGACAATTTATTTAAGGTTAATTATTACGGTCGCAAAAACTACCCAAAAAAATTATATTCAAACAATTCATTTCATTTCTTTCAAGATTTTCGTAATTTTTTGACTTTTTTTGTAAAAAATTTAGTTAATTTTAGTTCACTTTCAAAGACACTAATTTTAGTATTCGATAGAATAAATATCATATGAACAAAAAAATATTAATATTGTAACTATGTATTAAAGATGAAAAATAATATACTATATTGACTCATTAATTGTGCAATAAGTGTTATATAATGTAAAGCATTAATCGAATATGTATTATTTGTTTTTACTGGAATAATTAATGGTACACAAAGTTATTTATTTTATAAGCCCTTTGATGTAGTTTGTAATATGGTTATTTATTGCAATAAATGTTATTATTATTTATTTTATAAATTCAATTTTTCTATTTTAAAACTAAAACATTTGTACTAGACTCAGCTAATCACTATATATTTAATTAAAATGACATAAAATAATTTTTTAAACATGACTAAATTTTTATTGAAAACTTATTTTTGTGTTCAATTATGAAAAGGTTAAATATGTTACAAAATATCTAAAGTTTTTTTTTAATAAATAAATATTTAGAAATATACAGAATTTATAAGAACTTTCACAGAAGACCAAATTTTATATTCACATAATGTAGCGTAGATTTAATACCAATTATATGTTGTACAATAAAATAGACTTAATAATAAAACAATTACATGCATTATATTACAGAATAATTTAATTCCCTTTGCTCATAAGTGTGTCCAATAAATATTTTGTTATATATTTTCAAAAATTATAATAGTTTGAAATAAAAACAAATTATAGCTTCGATATCGTATTTTCTTCACGTATAGATTCAGTGCGGCAAGCTAATAAAATAATAAATGTTATTGGTCAGTAGTAGTAGTTGTTGTTTTTCTGGTATGCCTTTTATAAGCTATAAAATTTATGTTATGAAAGAGTAAATGTACTCGCGTAGGCGGAGTTGAAAACGGATTATTATTAAATCGCATAATAACAACATCCGCGTATATATACGCATATCTAATAATAATTTAATGGCTCGATTGTGCTCGACTCCGCCGAGATTTAACAATTTTAATGGTTCCGTTGTTGTCGTCGTCGTTTTTTCAACCCTAAATTTTTTGTCCGGATTTTATTTTCATCATTAAAAACATTAAAGTTATTATGAAAATGCTCGCTCGTAAAAATAAGAGGAAAATACTGATGATAGCATTATATTCTATACAATAATTTGTTTTATTTTTTATAAGCCTTAACCCTATTAGTGTCACAATATGTAATTGACTCATTTTTTCTATTCATGTTAAGTACTTTGTTATTGATATTGTTTTTATATTAATTACTGCTTAATTGCTTAACTGCTTAATTATATGCCATTTATTTTATTTAATCGATAAATATAGTTTTATTTTAATATTATTATCGGTAATTTTTTTGCTATTATCATGCACAAATTGGTTACGGCTACATCCTGACCTCCAATAAGATGAAATTTACTCAATAGAAAACGATGCAGATAAACGAATAACAGTCATTTATCTAAATGACTATAAAATATTACTTTAAAAAGGAAGGAATGTTTATAGATCAATTACTCAACCAAGTCCTTGTTTCAGATAGAAAATTTGGAGAAATAGACAATATTCTCTTGCGCATGCACAAAATAAGCATATCACAAATCTGACTACATGGTTTTTAGTTAAAAAAACGGTTTTCGTTTATTATACATTTCTTCAACAAACTGGTTTTCCAAACTGACAAACCCTAGTATTTATGACTTATTTTGATCATTATTTCAATTGAAAATACTTCAAACTATACACAATTTTTCATGACACATTCCATATTTAGTAATCTCAAGATTATCAGATGGCCGATATATCCAAACAGAAAAAAAATAGAAATCGGTGGGATCCGTCCATGGATGCTGTGGGTGCGGCGCATCCCTTAAATTTTTATAATGTCAAGACCATATTCATGTCGTATTATAATTGAATTTCCTATACTTCTATTTTTTTGCCAAAACATTATATTTATAAAAAAAAAGTTGTCGGGAGTATTCGATTCAACAGCCGACCGTTGATAAGTGCTTTACTGATACTAGTTGATGCAGTTTCTGACATAGCTTCCGTGGACGAAGAAAATCATTTCCGTGGTAATTATTTTATTATTATTTACTTTATTTGAATTAGGTGTCTAAATTAGTGTCTAGTATAGTATAACTATTTCAACACAATGCGTGTTAAAATTAAAAAAATTGCTTGGATTTGTGGATGTGCTCATTTATCAAAATTATTCTATTGGCCATGCATTTTGTTTTCTCAAAAACAAAATGTCTGGAATAAATTCAGATTTTCTGGTCTAAACAATATCAGTAGAGCATGCTTTCAATAATATATATACTATACTGTTTAATTAAAAAAAATGGGAATAAAAAGGGAAATCGTATAGATTTTTTTATTGCGTAATTTAAAGAAAATATTGCAATTTTATCGAAATTAATAAACTTTATCTGTTTTTTGACAAAACAAGAACAACCTTTACGAATACATTTTGAGCTGAAAAGTCTCCGCCTGCCACTGATTAGTTGTCCAGAATCGAACCAGTATCCACAATATTAATTATTAATGTATGTAAGGAAGAAATTTATGAACTACAAAACTTTACCCATTTTATAATGAGTTTTAACAAAAATAACGCACTGTTATTTCGTGCAGCATTCCATATCTACTAATCGCAAGATTAACAGATAATATATGTACCATTTGTAAACCTGCCAAACTTATACAACATAAATGGCGCCATATTTAAATATTGTAGTATCATTATATACAGTCCTTGATGTGTCAATTTTCTGAAGGGAAAGGGACAAAATAGCACCACGTTTGCAGTTAACCTTTACATGGCCGGGACTCCTCATGCAAGCATGTGGACAAACCCCGCCGCAAGGTCCCGAATCATTACATTATATACAGTGTCATTCTACAAATTAGTTGATTACAGATATGTGCATAACAATCAGTATTAATATTTTTTTTAGTAACTTTTATTTATTCACAATCTGTCACAATTTTGGCAATGAGTTGAATATGTTTTGGTCAATGGACAAAAAAAACAAAATAAAACAAGCGTAGAGCGGCACGATTTCCCATCGAAAATCTTCATAAAAACAAATATAAATTTAACTAAAAAAATAATTCAACAACAATAAAAACTTAACTAAAATTAACTTAAATAAAAATATTAATTCTAATGAACAAGAAAACGAACTTTTAGTTTCTAAAGGGGAGCTCAAGGGTGTAGTGTCTCTTTAGTCTGTGAGGGGTGTCACTGCTGTCTAGCAGGGATAACACGAGACTATTGGGATGGTTTTCCAGTCTGTTCTGGTAACGGGCACTGAACATGGATTTCACTCTTAACAGTATCATGTCGTTCGTGACGTATCAGGGGGCTTACTCCAGATTGCGCCGGCACTTGGACTAGAAGGGTTGTAGGATCTCGATGTTGGAATTCCTGGCTGTTCCCCAAAGCTGGATGCCGTACGTCCACGCCGGCTTCAGCAATGTCTTGTAAATCAGTAATTTGTTGTCGAGGGATAGCTATGATCTTCTGCCGATCATCCAGTACAACTTCGCGAATTTCATGCCCAGTTGCTTCTGTTTCGTTGTGATGTGCTTCTTCCACGTGAGTCGGCGATCCAAGTACATACCCAAGTACTTGGCATCGTCGGCTTGCGGAATGGTTCTGCTGTTCAATGTGACCGGGGCAGGGTGAAAGCAACGTGGCTAGAATTGCTCTCGTTGACCTTGATGCGCCATTTCCTGAGCCACAGTATTAATATGAAATACTATTTTGAAATTTTTGTATTTGCTATAAATTAATGATATGATCAATAATCTAGTCTCAGTGCTTATAATAATAATCCACTAACTTTATATAATTCATTAAACTCTCGAATATTGTCTATTGGTCTACAATAACGAGGATGTACTTCGTTGCAAACACATGTACGATTGTAATTTGGTTACCGCTTGAGTAAACATTGACTGAATTTGATTTGTGCCGTTTGTAACAATTTAAGGGCCTTCATTAGATCTGGTCGAGGCAATAAAATGCCCCTACCAAACGAACGTCAGAGAGCAGCATAAAAAATAAAAAATATATATGAAAGGTTTTGTGTGTGTGTGATTGTTTCCGCGGACGAAATTCGATTCGTAAAAATCATTTTCTCTTGAGCAAACACGAGTTCTGTTTTGCTCCGACCGTCGGCTCTCAAAACAAGAAATACAAAAAAAAAATGAGAGAACGAAACGGGCAGCAAGCAAAAAGAGAAACATTATTTGCCCAATAAGCTTTAATCAATTCCAATTTTGATTCCCTTTTACTGTTGTTGTTGCGGCTCAGATTTCTTTCGCTGGCTGTTTTTCCTGCGGAGAATTTTTAATTGCTATGCTTAATAGTCCTGTAAAATCACTTTTGTTTATTTATAATTTAAAACTGAATTCATACAATATTTTCTTGAAGTAAGAAAAATTAAATATTCGTTTATTAAAATTTTAGTTAATTGTTAATTAAACAGAAACGAATATTTATATCTACAAGAGCTTTTTTAAATAGTATCATCATAAAAAAGATTAATAATAATTGAATTTCTCATAAAATTCTGATATTCAGAACATATTAGATATCTAGTTTTACTACAAGCTTATTATACTCTCTATAATAAACTATAACTTTAAAGTTCTACTTATATATATATTAAATATAATAATCATTTTGTTCTTAAATTTTTACTAATTATAATTAAGCACAATTGCTTATTTACTAAAAGAGCTGTTTTACCGAAGGACCAAGTGTGTGGGTGAAATATAAAATAAACTATATTCGATCAACTTTAAACTTATATTCAACAACAACAATTCTATTCAACAAACTATGAACTCATATTTTTACTGTCAACTCATATTAATTCTTTTGTTTTTCCGTGCTTCTTTTCTTCAAGCCAAGCCCTCCGGCGCACTATTACATTACATTGGAGAACAGAACAGAACAGAACAGAACAGAACAGAACAGAACAGAACAGAACAGAACAGAA
>NW_017098537.1:389-26938 GCF_001412225.1 Nicrophorus vespilloides | reverse complement strand
TTTACATGCATCTGCATCTTTAAGTTATCTAATGAATCGCGAAGGAATTCCGGTTTCCATGGAGATTATTTTTTTTTGAGTTGCGACAAAAAAACAAATTCTTTAGAGAAAGCATGCAAAAGTTTTCTCGATTTTCGAATCTTACACTTGATGGCACTCGCTAAATGCAACAGGTACTCTTCAATTATGTACTAAAATATTTACAAGATCAATAACCAGCTTCACCAGCAAAGCAGTTGAATGATAAAGCTTTGCACATAAATTTATTAATTTTTAAATTAAAACTCGCCCACAATCCCGATTTCCGTGACTATAAAACGATTAATTAACTCCTCAAAACCTAAAAATAAAAAATACAGGTCCACGCTGAAAACTTAATTTACACCTTCCTCCTCATTTTTTTTAATAAGAATTTCTTTTCTTTGCTGAGGCGGCGGCGGAGGCAAAGGATTAGTATGAAAAGGAAGATTTTAACGAGTTCTTTGCTTCGTTCATTTGCTCGAAGCTAGAATATAATCCTGAAGACGTTTTAAAAATAAAACTGCGAGTATCCTAATTACGTTCTCTCACATGGTACTTGCGAAATTGCAAATAATTACTGAAATGAAATGCTCTTCAAAAACACTGCAGTTCTATTACTTTTGTTTTGGCTGTCATTTTTATTTCGTTTATTTTGAGATTGTAAATTGTAAATAGGGTTGTGTCCCCAAGGATAAATATGAAAACAAGGATTCAAATCAAACTCTTTTATGCGAGACGCAGGAGAGACCTGATTATATTTGCCTTGATGCTGGACGCGAATTCCTTGGAGGACTCTAAGAACATGTTGTTTGTCCTTGTTTTATTTATTTAGGGTCGCTTTTCAATTTTATATACACCGTATACACCCCTCTGATGTCCGATAATTTAATCCAAGTTGAAAACAACTTGTCTATTTTATTACCCCTCATCACTCTACATTATATATTTTTTAATCCTGTTTGTTATCTTTTTCTATATGAGAAAATATCAACATTTACCATCCCTTTTTTCATAAGTAGAATTATAGAATCCTTTCTTACAAGTACTTTTTAATTGATTTCTAATACTTTACATCTTTACATAATATTAGCCTTATACAAATTAGATGCATTACAAAACTCACACTTACACTCAATAAATTATCCAATTAATAAATAACTGCATCCAAGAAAACAGACAGATAGAAATAACACAAATCGTAGACAAATTGCAAATTAATAAATTCTTAAAGATGCTTTAGTTAATGTTATGTAATTATTTTATTCTTATAAGTCTAGGTAATAATATTTTCTTCATATAAAAGAAGAAATTTAAATAAATTTCCTTGGTGCATCAACTCTATAATTTATTTCGGAGTGATGTATGTATTTCTTTTAATGGAAAGCATTAAAACTTGAGAGATACAAGTTTAGTAGTCACGATGTCGGTTTAAACTAGTTTTGGTTAAGAGAAGTTACTATAAAATACTTGTTTCATGTTATATATAGTTTTAAAACATTCATTAACTATCGTCAGTTGTGGACACGTCTGATTTATTTCAAGGAATTTTATGTCAGATTCCTATATATTTTTAGTTTTTTTATTTTTATATTTACTTGTTTCTCTCCGCCTTCTTTGTCTCTATTCTCTGTTTTAAATGAAAACGTATATAGTTTCTAATATATCAGGAATATATGTCAACTGGAAAGTGAGTAATTCTACAGAATTCCTAGACAAGAATCTTAGGCATTGTTTATAATGAAGATCATTAATTTTTTAACTTATTTTGCCAATTGTAATTATAAAGAATGTTTAGGCATTGCATAGAATCCCGAAATTATATACTTATAGCAATACGTCGTACAGTGCGGATTCCGTCAATATCCCGGACTGTTTGAAACCGGATTAATCAAGGAAGATTTGATTCTATTATCTTTTAAAAAGTCTCTTTTTATAATAATTTCTTTTTTTTATTTAATTTGTTCTAAAATGTTCAAATCAGACTATGAATCCGGACTAAACCAAGCCGCACTATACAAGATAGTACAAATTAATTTTATCAGGAACATTGAAATTGTAAGTTTTATACTTTATAAATAAGTTAATGCGTGTTGTTTTTTGTTTCAAATTTGAATTATTGTGAAGACAACATACAAACTTAAACGAATATCTTGGCAAATTACGGAATATTTAAAATGTGTATGTGCATAGCTTCACTGCAAATGTATTTTCTTTGATAGAATATATTCCCTGCATGTTAGCAAAATCTCTCCTGACACTGCAAATCCCACTTCTGAAGGGATTAAATTACTTCAGTAAACTTAACCTCGTCTTTGTAGATATTTTTCAAACGTCTCATCCTCATGTATTCTGCTAGGAATTATTTGCTGTAATTATTTATTTATTTAGTAAAGTTTTAAAAACTTTTTATTATAAAATTTACAAACATCTATAAGTCATGTTTTCTAGAGTTTAACGTCTATTTTTTTTCTTATTTGTGGACATTATTGTTCTATAAAATTGAACCAACAAATTAATGAAAATACTTAGGGAAAAACGTATATAAAATATTGTATTAAGAAAATGTTATTAATTTTAGCTATACCTCGCATAGTTCGGTCAATTGGTTCCGCTTCAGTGTGAAACCGGACTAATCGAACCGCATAAAAAAAATATATTTTTGATGTAAAAAGAAGTAATGAATCTTTCATGATATAAAATAAGAATATATCATTTGGTGTTACAAACAGTAGTGTAAGTGGTTGAAAGGAAATTAGAGTTTCATTAAGTTATTATTAAATCGTTATGTATCCCTTTCCATTTTCACAAAGGAAATCCGCTTTTATGCATCTCTAAAACGCAGCACGAAAAAGTCATAAATATTTAAAGCATCTTTTAGTGCATTGCTGCGACTAAGTAGACATCATCCCGCTTTATTTAGAAGTAAAATTGTGTAAATTCATGCAGATTACACTCCGAGTGTAATTCGAGACAAGCACGACGATATTTTCCATGTGCTCCAGCAACATACATCACATAATCTTGATAAAGTTACATGTTCCTTATGTAAAAAAATGCATGTGCCTCATTTTTATAAAAGTATTCGCGTAGAGACATGTACCATAACTTATTTCAATAATAAAATGTAAAACTAAAACGATGTTTTTATTTGTTGTTTTTGTTTTTATAGTTTTATAAATAAGAATGATGCTGCATTGGAGACATCTAAAAGATGCAGTGAAATCTATTCAGTTTTATTTTGTTTTTACCTCATAGTATTTGCTATTGATTTAATAGCAATACAAACCCCTCTTATCCATTCGTGAAATCAGCCGGAGGAGGATTTGGAATGGGTTTTTGGGTCGTTCCGGGATTTATCAATTTCTGTCTTGTATGAAATATTTTACCTTGTGTCGTCATTTTATGCTTCCGCAGTAGAATGTAATATATGAAGCAATACGAATCTGATGTATCATTGATAAATAATCTTATTTATATAATATATTGGAATTATAATATAATTTAGAGATTGATTAGAATATAGATTAACACTTAATTTGGGATAGGACTGAAAATCCAATTGCAATATAAAAATACTCATAGAATTACAACTTCCTATGAAAGCTGAATGTATGGGGAATGTAGCGAGTACATACACATTGCTGTGGTTTCATTGGTTTGGCTGTAATTCGCGTTAAAAAAGTTAACGCAGTTTTTGTACATTTTAGTGATTTTCTCTGAAACTATTATAGATTGATTGGATCCAAAAGATGTATATGAAAGTTTGCGAATTGTAGCCAGTATTTACACACTGCTGTGTGCATCAAATGATGATGTTCATTCAATAAAAACTATTACTTTTATTACTATCTTGTTAATGTTTTTGTAAATTATAGAATTTAAGTTTAACATATTTATTTTATTACTTAAACATAAAGTATAAGTGTTTGAGATGTGCCAAATTATTTACATTGACATTCCATTTTTTTTGCCTACATTTTAATATGAACTGAATAGCTGCAGTAATAGTTTTACTAGTGTTTATTTTTGGAAATTGCGAAACATAGATATATTATTTGCCAAAATAAATTTAGAATTTGAAAGCGGAATCTAGTATGAATAAACAGAGAAATGATTAGTTCCATTAAAACCATTTTTTTCCCTTAAATCATGCCAAATACATCACAGGATAATTGAATGTAACGAAGGTTATATCAAACAGCTGTAGTTGAATTATAAATTTTCAATTGAATCAAATGTCCCGTTATTGCACTGCAATCCAATTTTCCGAAAATTTAATTTGTACAAAATGATCCTTGTTGAAAGTGCCTCAAACGTATGTTCCATTCTCGCACTGGGTTTCATCTTTCTTTCTTTTATTTTCTTTTTTTGGCATCGGCCAAGCCTCCTCCTCCCGCCCATACCACAATCGTAGAAGAATAAAAATCGATTTGACCTTTCGCTGTAAACATCCCTTCCGTTTGGAAACAAGCTTGTATATGTGTGTGTGTGCGCGCTTTGAAATAAAATTTGAAACGTTACGAAAGAGGAAAAGGAATCCTTACTAGGAATCCCGCACGAAATTTAATAATGGAAACATTCGTATCAAATGTATCGTTAGAAAATGCAATTATTTTACAGTAAAACTATCTTAATGATTTAAAATATTGTATGTTGAGTTTCTTTTGATATCTTGTATAGGACTCAATGTTATTTTAGTCGACCGGGGGCCTCCGTTTCAATCGTAACTTTAACCAATGCTTCGTAACTACGGTTGAGGTATTCTCCAGAGGGGACGAGGGCCATTTATTATATTAGATAGCATTTCAATCATTTTTACTTTATGATGATACTTGTCTCGAAACATGGCTATAATTGAAAACAGACGCATCCAACGTATATTATTGATACAACTTATTTGGAAATAAAATAAATTAATATGAAATTAACTAACTTAACTTCTTATTTCATTTGTATGCTAATCCCATTAGTTTTCAAAGTGTCTTTGAGCTGAAATAAATCAGGGCCGGATCAAAAAGTAAAGGACAGAATTTTTCCGTGGACAATGATTTGCCTTTTATAAATAAAAATAGTATTCACATTTCACGAATAATTCGGTTCCTGAACAAAAATTCGAAACAAAAACGTCTTTGTTTTCAAACTCAATTTAGGTTCTTGGATAAAATTTCGTTGAGTTACTGGTAGTAAACATTGAAAACTAATATAATAGAGTTAATAATACTAGTATGTCGTTAAACGAGTAGTGTGAGTTAATTAATTACTTATTATATATCAATTACAGCAAGGTTTAAAGCTCTAAGTAGAAATGTACTTTCAATGTTATGCTAAAGCCGTGAGTTTTGAAAATTACTATATGCTATTTGTGTTTTTCATGAATCCGAGCAACTTCAGAATTTGCCTATGATCTAAGAGTAAATAAATAAAAATAGTTTTAAGGAAATCTTGAGTTTGCGGCCAAATATCTATTTTGCACCCCGATCTTAAGAAATCAAAGAGTTCACTTGTGTCACCTCCGCCTTATTTGCTGTACCGCTTAGTGTAGTTTATTAAGTTACCTAGAATTACTGTAAAAGTTGATAATTTCATCTAAAAGAAACTATTAAAACATACCTTGAACTATTTCTGTAACGAGTACTTTAATGTATAAATTTAAAATGAAAAATAAACTAAAAAACTATTATTATACAAACATACAAATTGATATGAATGTAATAAAAAAAAAGTAGTCATAATTTATTAGATTTACTAGATAATTCTGTTTTAATTAAAAAACATGTATTTTGATTAAACATTCAATTTACGTTTTATTAAAGTATAATGGATTTTTCAAAAAAAGTAACAGGAAAATCAATGTGGAAGTGCAATAACAAGATAACAAAAAACAAAAAAAATATATAAATGAACACGGAAAACATGCACTCTCTCTATTTGTTTGTTTCGCCGTCGAATGAATGCAACAAACATTGTCTGCTGTGAAAATACTTTGATGTTTGTTTCCTGTCGGAAAATGCGAGGCACAAAAAGCGCAAACGTGTATTAAAATAACATTGCCATTGCACGCCTCCGCTCAATATAAAACTGAAAGTATTTTAACTTGATTTGTAAACTCGTCGCTTGACGTTGTATATAAATCCACGCCAAACTTTGTTAATATTACTCATCAATCAATCACATCGAAGCAAACAATTTCAGCATTAGAATTATAAGTGAAGAGAGCCAAAAAAAAAAAAAGAAGAAATAAGTACACGAGATGTTAATTGCATTCCCTGTAAATTTTATTAAGCGAATGAATGTAAGTGTATATATTCTTTTCAGTTCAAGCAACAAATTTTCTTTCAGAATTAACCGGCACGTCCTTGTTTTATTACTGGGACGCGATACAATCTCCTTGAAAGTCCTGCATTCGTCGCGTACTCCTTTACAAGCAATTCAATTTTTATTTATAAAAAAAAAACAAGAATGATCGGTTCTTAATCTAGATCGAATTGACCAATAAGAGCGAACAAAGCAATAATAATAATAAAGAAAAAAGAAGTTTGAAGGAATTTGCATAAGGAAATATTCAATGTTTTCTTAGCGGTGCGAATCCTTTGCTCTTTTGTGATAGACCGAGGGTGATTCTTTTCATTTCAAATATTTGCAGACACTTAAATGTCGCTTAAGGGGTTGGAAATGGGTGCGAATGGAATTATATAATATATACATATTTTTTTTTCCTTTCTTTTTTTGGACGATCGATGCGCACCGTGAATCGAATAAATAACGTTAGATAAAAGAACGTTGATTTCTGCCGCCGCCCGCGTTTCTTGAACGTGTGATCAATGCACGGAAGTCCGTGCGAAAGGACTTCCGTTTTCATTAGTATGAATATGGATCGGTGGAAATGTGCACGCCAGATTTTACAGACACACAAAAAAATGGGATGTAATTAAGTCCAGTTTTGCATCAAACTAATATGGGACACGTCGCTTCGAATTTTGTTTCAAAGTTCAAACGTGAAATGTTCGAAAAATATATAATTAAGGTTTCAGTTCACATTCATATAGAATAGTTTGTTAAATTCGTGAATTGAAATCGAAGTTTAATACATTTTCCATATAAAATAAATATCGACAATTAATAAATACACTTTGAATATTAGTATTATTGAATTTATCAATTACAGTTTTACATTTTATTAATTTGTTATCATGCACAATTCTGTATAATATTTGCTTTATTGTTCGTTAATGAATATTATTCATAAATATAAATGTATTTATATTATTTATGCAACATAATTTCATAGCTTTTATTTATTCACATTTTTCAATAATAATTGAAACAAAACATGATTTATTACATAAATTAATTACATTTATTTACTTAATATATCAAATATTATGTTTCATAATTTATTTATTTGTATTTATATAGTATTGTTATCAATAGCAATCCTATATTTGACACAGAATTGCTGAATTCTGTGGATATTTCCAGTGACGTAGCTAGACATTCTTTTGACCTAGGATGTAAAATTATAAAGATTATTAACAATTTCTTGATCTAGGTTCTAGTTGCAAAGAATCATAAGTTTAAGATTTGTAACTAAGGTTTATATGAGTTTAATTAGAACTAGGTAATAGATTGGACTAGCTTAGGGCTAAGAACAACTTAGGGCTAGTATTATGTAGAACTGATTTTGAATTACATAAACATCTTATTTTAAGTAGGGTATTATGCACTTTTGAATTTTTATATGACATTGATTAGTTGTGGAATCTTTCGAAAATTTAAAAGAATTGTGTACTTTTAGTAGTATATATAACAAGTAATAAAGGGTTCATACAACAATGTAAACAATATTGGATAATAAAGGTTGTTCTAAGTTTACTTGTTCACTTACATCGTTTAATACAAGTGCTTGGTAGGGCATTATCGTGGGCTAACTATTTCAAAAGGGTTATTGACATGTACATAATATTTTGTTGAAATAATATTATTTTGATCAACGTTTCGTGTTTTTTGTGTGTGTGTGGGATTCTAATCTGCATTTCATAAATTTCCCAGAATCATGAATAGATGAGTGTATAAAAGGAACACAAGATTCATCAATCTAACTGTAAACATCCAAACACCGCTTGATTTATTGCTTACATTAAATTATATAAGTAGAAAAATACGGACTGCTTTCCTTACTATTAAAAAAAATGATGAGATGAGAATGAAAGAGAAGAAAAAAATCTTTCACATGACTTGACGATTTATAAGAACATAATAAATATGTCATCTGGTTGATCGTTGTATAAATTCCTGTCTGTACATAAAAAATCTTATAAATAAATTTAAAACTATTATTTGAGCTACATTAATTAGGTTTTGTTAATTAGTGAATCTCTCTAAAACTAATAAGGAAACATTAATTACTTCATAAGTTAAATCTGGGAATATAGTAGACAAAATGAATATATTTTGCATACAAGTAATTATAAAGTGCAAATTTTTCGAATAATAAAATGCTTCACTTTACAAGATTTTTCTTAGACATTATATTATTAATTAAAATCCGGTATCATCTACCATAAGACGTAAACTAATTCTACGTTAATTTCGTTAAAAAAATGGTATTTCACTGTCTAATTTCAATATTAAAAATTGAGGATAAAACTAGTATAATATGATGATAGTATAAAAGTTTTGGAGTACCAAACTGAATTTGTTGTTAAAATTTCAGGTATACTTTAATTGTTATAAAATACCTAAAATGTTAGTAACTATACCAAATAAAATTATTATTTTTTTTATATTTTTATATTACATCACTGTCTAAATTTATCGTTAAAAATTCAAGTTAATTATCGGTTTTAGTAAATTTGTAGAAAACCAATAATAATATTTTATTTTTGTATCTATGTATACTTACGTAGAAGTATAGAGTTGTAGTATTAACTATACTTCATATGATATATGAGGAGTTCTTCATATTGTTGATCGTGTTAGACAATATCGTGCTATAATATGTTGTACTTCATATAATAATTACAGTTAATATTATATTAGATGAATTTATCAGAATGATTGCACACTATATAAATAATTTTACTAATCTTTAAAAGCATAAAGATTTAAGGTTTAATTTTGTTCGACTAACGGTAATACCTATCTGAAACCCCAAAATGTGACAGACAGTGCTAATGTCGTGGTGGTGCACTCGACCGCTACATTGATGGGCTTTCCTCCCCCAGTGGTCTATTCTGCAGATCTCGCTGACACTCACCAACTAATTTCAGCAGCAAACCGCATCCATCCACTCTTTAACCGGTTATTAATTAAAAAATGAATCCATACGCGTATTCAATTTATTTTAAGCGGTTTTGGTCAACTCTTCTTCTACGGCCGTTCATTTTTTTTGCTCTTCTTTCTGCCTGTAGCTGGGCTTTTAATTAAAATAGAACGGGCGGCGTTGGTTTTATGGCGGGGGCGGTTGGGTCGTTCCGCCCGTTGACGTCGCGGAATTTCGGGCCTAACGGCCGGAACTGAACTTCAACCTTTATATATATTAAGCGAACGAACTATTTCCGACATCAAGCTTCTCCCTCTTTTATTAATTGATCCTTTAAAAAAAAATCATACAAAAAATAGAACTATTCCGCAATATTAGTAAGCTTTTAAACATAGTTCATAACTAGATAGTTATTTTTTCATAATTTATGATAGTTAAGCAACGAGCGTCATAGATTGTTATTTTTATTACTCGCTGATAAACCTATTAAATCAGGAAGACACTTATTCAACAAATGTCTTAAAGTGTATATACTAAATAGTTAAACATATAACTTGGTAGATACCTTAGCATTTTAGTAATTTTCTTTTATATAACTGCAGGATAATTTCTAGAGTTGTACAAATAATAAATAAACTCACTAAACAATAAACTTGCCTATAGCATTTCGTTATTTGTAATAATTTAAACATTGAGATTATAAACTTCATGTATCAATGAAAACAAGTCCCCGTCATAATGAGATAATTCCGGCATAAATGAATATATTTTGGGGTAATTGCTAAAAATATGTTCCTCGACCCATGTGTTAAAGAAATCTTGACAAATATAACAGCTGTGGTCATAAGCCTGTTGTGCTAATACTAACCCACTGGGAAATGTCTCGGAGCTTTGATGTCTTACACAAAGCTCCGAGTCATTTCTCCACCACCGAAAAAAAGACATAGTTTCTGAATCTTCTATTCTCTTTGTGAATAGTTTAGCATGATGTTATGCAATTTTCTCATTGAATGTACTGAAATATGTTGATAGCAACAATAGTTTGAAAACAATTTCACTTCAGTTTAAATAATGTGCACCCCATAGTTTGAGACACGCTGTTAAGCTTTAATCATGTACCCGACCGGGCTTGCAATTAAATTGTACGACCGGTACTTGACCCGAAGTTGATATAAATGTCTTAAACGTGTAAACACTAGTGCGAACTCGTTATAAAAGAACACATAAACTAATAGTTTCACACAGCAAATATTTGTATTTTATGAAGGACTTAATTACTTCTAATATTCAAAGCATTTCGTCTCCGCATTATTTTTCATTTTAACACGGACTTAATTACTTCTAAGATTAGAATAATATCATACAAAATAGAATTACCACGCATTTTATTCTGTTTCTCTCTTTTTTCTTGTTTCATGTGACATTATTAAGATTGAAATCGCGTTTGGATACGTAACGTATTTATAGACCATGCGAATATATTTAGCGACTGAAAATGCTATTTTTGAAAGAAACGTGCAGGGAAAGATTATTTCCCACGTCATAAATCGCAAAAGTATAACTTTAAGGAATATTATATAAATATGAATGGTTTGAGGATTTCCGTTCGTAAACACAGTAAATGCGACATAAACACTTTATCAGTGTTACAAGCATGTACCGACGCTGCGCAGATACGTTTTGCTGCTGCAATAGAAAACGGATTTTATCCACGTAATAAGTACAATATTTTTTATTACTCAGTGCGCTATTTTATGTAGCAGCTCTAATAGTTTCTGTTTTCATAAAAATATTTATTTTTCTATTTACTTTTGTAATAAATATGAAATCCTTCAATTATATTTCTAATTATTATTTTTCTATATGAAATAAACAGCTACTTTTATTAACTTCAATAATATAATTTTTAATTACTACATTACTTTTCAATACATTTTTCAAATATTTAAGTAAAGTTTATACTTGATTTTCACTGAAAAGTTTCCTGAAAAATAATTACTGTTTACTTATGATTTATTTTTTAAATATTCACTATTCTGAAGTTAAACTTACAAATGAATCTAACATTAAAGTTATTAATAATACAAATTTATAGAACAATAAAGGAAGATGGAACATTGATTATATGTACGTAAAGTTCAATATACTTTCATATATAAATTTATGCAATTGTATAAATTTCGTTCTACGAAATTACTTCGTTTGCAGAGGTAAAAACATGATAGCAAGAATTGATTTTCATTAACCTGTGAATTTGCAATTTCGTCTTCATTTTCAGAAAATTCTACTGAAAACCATCATCTTCTGCATTCAATACATTTATTGATTGAGCCATTTGAATAATTTCATTTCTAATTTCTTGAATATCAAAGCTTCGTTATCAGAGGTAAAGTTAACCGAAGTATGACTGTATTATAATTAAGTATTAATTGTTGAATTTATTTAATAACTGTCTGTTATATGATGTAATTATAATGTGACCATTTATTGTTTTAATAAGACGTGTAAAATTTAATGGTTTCAAATAAAACCTCAACACATAACTGCATACATTATACACTTTATATATAGCATTTAATTATGTAATAATCTTGGTGTGACACATTGTGGTATTATGTATCGCAACATGTCAGTTACTTGTGATGATGTGGTCATCTGTCCTGACACGCCTTGCCTTGTATACGTACACTTCCAAGGCAAATGATGGCACCATCTGTTACCGACAGATACACATATTTTAAAGATTTTGTTTTGTTTTTCATGTAGAAACATTTATGTCCATTTTATTATTATATTAACATATGTATTGGCTAGAAATGTGACCAAATGTGTTTCTTTGATTTAAATTAAGTAATTAAAATATATATTATTCATTTTTCATCATGACAAATATTCTTATAATATCAAAATAAATATAACATCAAAAATAGAAGATCCGCATTCGATTAGTCCGGATTCACTATAGTTCGGTTTGAAACAATAAAATATCTATATTTCATTTAGTTTCATGATTAGTCCGGTTTCAACCTATTCCCAAACTATTCGATTTATGAAAAAAATGCTAAGAGACTTTTACTGTAATAATTTAACTTATTTAATTAAATTTGTAATAATTTATGATTTTTTTATAGTTCTTGCAATAAATATGATTATTAAAACGGTATTATGAAAAGTACCTATTTTCATTATCAAAATGTACAATGGCCTTAATTTAACCGCTAGTATCTGGTACACCGCTACTTATTATGTGTTTGCAACTAGCCTTGTTTTCATTAAATCCGCTCTGGCCCAGAGCCAATTAAATAATTTTACGTTTAAAACATAATTCTTTTGAGGATTACATTTTAATTCTGCTTGTATTAAACTAGCATTTTATTTACATTAAAACTTTTAACTTATGGAATACTCCTTCTTTAAACAAATCATTAAATACTTTTTTTAAGTCATCCATCAAATCTGGCACAAACATTTCAAGTCACAAACAAATTTTTAGTTCAAATTAACATGTCCACTTATCATTATACTATTTTTTTTTCTTTGAAACAGATTGAAATATAAAGTTAATAAATGATGATTATTTGTTTTGAATTTTATTAAGGACATAAAGTTTACAAAAACAGTTTTTTTATTATGTAATAATGCATCTGGTAAAAGTATCTATAAAAGTATACGAACTGTATAATTGAATCTCCAAAGATTCTTCAGATTTATTAGGAAAAGCCTGGAAAATATTTGAGTATTATTTAACAATTTATATCTGTTATGAAGATTAATTTTATACAATATAGTACGATTTGAAAATTCTAAAAATAAACTAAAACTTAACACAGAATTTTGTTATTTTTATTTATAATTTTCGGTAATAATTGGTTGTTCTAAATTGACCGTATAATTGTGCATAAACATAAAAAGTAGTGCGAATATTTCCGCCGCTCGTCCGCAAATTAGTCCGAAACAGTGCGAGAACCGAATGAATATATAATATACTAGAAAAATTTAGTAAAAATTATTAATTACAGATATATTGAAAAGTTAATTAACGATTAGTTTACACAATAGAGAAAAGTATTTAATGGGAAATTGTAAGAACGAGTATTAAGTAAGAAAACGATTGGTTAATAAAAGTTTCCGGAATAAGAATTGTTGAGATTAATGATTCTGAAAGCAATCCGACCGAAGTCGGTTTTCTTTCTGTACGCTGACCCTCCTACAGATTAATCTCCCGCTTCGCTTTGCCCCCATTTAGTTTCAGGTGCTCGACGTATACATTTATTCCGAGCATTGCATTTACTTTCAAGCTTGATTTTTCTGTAGCGCTGTTCTATTTTTTTTTCTTTGGAAATAAGTAAAGCATAAAATATCTGAATCCTGAATATTAATAAAAGTTTGATTTTGATTTCAGGTCATTTGGAGGATTTATTGGAATTGTTACGAGGTTCGGCTTGACGGTGGCGTCGGTTAGGGTTGGTATAGAGGGGCGGGTAGCGGGATGCACGCCAATGTGCAATGTGATCGTAATTCTTGGCGACTGCCCCCAGATGAAACACTGCAGGTTGCCGACCCTAAGGCCAAAAAGGCCGAGGTAGGTAGCGAAGAGGTCAGTACACCAACCATCGAGGATTCAAAAATTAATTTCGAATGATATGCACTGTATGTTTTTACAATTACAAACTTATTTCTAGAGGTTTACTAGTATCTTTAGAATAGCTTATCGAAACAAATTACAATTACACAAATCATCAATGAAAAGAATTATGAGTGGTCTTAATGTGACGCGAAATATGGGATTGTTCTATATATTCACAAACTAATGAACGTACATTATTCAGACAAGTTTAGTATTTCTCCATGTTTTGTGTTCTCATTAATACCTTTCAAGATAAGCTACACCTTTTATACAGAATATAGTGCATCCGGAATGGAATTATAGTGGTATGTAAATTTACTGGAATGTGTACTGACTTAGTTTTAGTATTTTAGCTAATATTAATAAGTAGTCTAAAACAAATATATCTAATTTATTTGCTTTTAATATTTATTTAAAGATAATATTGCATTAAGCAATCAACTATTGAATATTACTAATGTGATTAAAGGAGAGGGTTAATTACAATATATTTCATAATCCTATTACAGCAATAATTCGTATAGTGCGGCTTGAAACCGGATTAATTGAGGAAAACAAGACATAATTCTACAAAAGGAAAAATTTTGTTTACCAATTTTTTAAAATTTATTTTTTATTGGTTACTTAACATTTACTTTGTTATGATATTTTCAAATATGACTATGAAACCGCACTATGCGAATTAAGAAACAATAATGTTCATTAAATTAAATAAATAATAGGACAGAAAATAATGAAAAAATTGTACAATTGTTAAATTTGCCCGAATGACTCAAAATATTTTATGTTATTGTTTTTATTTTTTTCTCTCTAATTATTGAATAAATTTATTTTTAAAAAATTGTCAAAGTATTAAAAAAAAATAACGTTAAAAGCAAATAAATTAGTTAAATACTAACAATGTATTAATTAAATTTACGACTTTATCTTAGCCTTATACATTTCTAGCACAACTTAGTTTTATTTATTATTATTTATTTCTTAGTGGAATCATGTTTTAGTGAACTAAACAAAAAAACCGCACATTGGAGAATCGAAAACTGCACTCCATATTTAGCAATCCACTTGAAAGTAGCACAGAATTTTACAGGGGAACTTTCATTAAGTTTATCTCCACTCTGCACACAGTGTTTACGAAAATACAACAAGCTCACTTATTATTAGTACTCCTTAACTTTATTAGAAGTTTTGCATTCGTATCCTTGAAAGTTTTCTGCATCCTAATTAGAATTGTCATGCATATACCATTTAATCTAGTTTTATTATAGCCTGTTAATAGAATGATAGATTTTCGAAACGCACGTACTTTCGTGATAATTTTACTTCAATCGAAATTCTACAATGTTTTCGTTTTTAGTATGTTTGAAATTATTTTAGATCGTCGCGAAACAAAAACAGATTAAATCTAACGCTGCATAAGCAAAGAGAATTTTAAACGCTTCACATTCGAGTGTAAAAAGGCAATTTTCAGCTGGAATTACAGTAATATAGTGCACCGCAGAGATTTTTTAATGTATGCATTACTGTAGAAAATTACCCATAAAATTTGCAAAGAAAAGCAATTCCGGGAACTGAAAGCTAGACCTGAATAAGATGCAATGATAAATAATAATAATAATGTACTAATGAAATAAGTTGTATACAATCTGCAGATCTAATGTTAACTGTTTATTTATTTAAATAGGAGCTAGCATTGCACGGCGACGAGGGACATAACTGGTGGTCCATTATATTTTCCCTCCTTGTAATTGGTTTGGTAATTGCCGGAATCATTACTGCTATATACCTCTTAGGCTACGTAGATGAACTACTTTACTGGCATGGGAAACGAATGGATCTTGATGAATATCTTCAGGTAACGTATACTACTTTCAACTTTGTTCACTAAACTAATTTTATGGTGGATGCGTCGGGTTTGCAAACATTTTTAATTGCCATTACAGCATTACCTCCAATAGTCTGGATAATTAAGGCCTTTTAATCTGTATAAAAACATACTTCACCAAAAAAAAATGACATAGAGAAAAAAAATACAATAATTAATATTGTCTACTAAATTTTCGGAAGTTGTTCTGTCAATTGAAATTTAGTTTAAAACCAGACTTCAATGAATCCGGACTATGCGAGGTATTGCTGTATTTATTTAATAGCGTCTTCTGAAAGAAATCCATGATGTAGCGAATTTGCAAGTTTTGTAATAAATGTTTGTAGTTTAAATTTATAAACCACTTAACTAAGTGTGTGTATGTGGCATGTAATTAATAAAGGACTTCCACATTTTAAGGGCTTTGAGAATTAATTATAAAATGTAAATTAAGTACGTTGTCATAAATAATTAAGCAAGTGAATTAAAAGTAACTTAAACAATTTTAAAGTAAATTTTGTTAAATCAAAATTTTAAAAAAATAATTTAAAATCTATAAGATTATAATTAATGGTGAATGTAAAATGTAAGTCCATGAATGCTCTTTTATACTTTGTCCTTTGATGTTCTTTCGGGTAAAGAATAAATAATGCTTTTTGTCAGCACGTATCATTAAGTACGTGCAACGGTGGTTTTATATCATCCGCGTCTGAATCCCGTTTCTAGCTTTGTTTTCCCTATTTATTATTTTACCTTGGGAACATCAAACGTCCGTATCTTGGAATAAGAGCATTTCGGAATCTACGTTTATAGTTTAAGCGCTTCGATGTTATCGCGTTTTGTAAATTACTCCTGCTCTGAATATTCCGATGCGACGTCAAATTTTTCATGTAAAATGCTGATGGTAATTTATCTATTAATCACATGTTTTAGTTCACAAGCGATGTAGAAATGTTACCTTTGTAACTAACACTGTTCTCGGGCTCAGGTAGCCCAGCCTTGCTACGCATTACCCTCCATAATGGTTCGAGATAATACCGTTAATTCTCTAATCGATTCTCGACGAATTATCTATGATCGGTATTAACGTTAATTCGTCTACACCCATAGTTCCCAGGTGGCTATAAGGATTATTAAACTATCCGAAATAAAAGCCCAACTGTAACTTTTATATCCATTTCAGTATTATCGAAATTATTTCAAATAATTCCAATACATTTATTTGTACAATCATACCTCTATTAACGAATCAGACATGTTCCATATAATAACTTCGTTAATCAAAACTTCGTTTTCAGGTAAAAATATTATAGGAATAAATGAAAAGCTATTTTTTCAAACAAAGAAAATTTTTATTAAATAAATCATCTAATTGATTGTTTATGTTTTTTCTCTTTCATTTAATAATTTATTATATTGAATGCTAATCGGTTAAGAGTAATATATATTTCTAAATCGGGATGATTTTCACTAAAATTCAATTATTTTTTAATTTAATTTTTATGCGTTGTCAATAAGATTTTCTAAATCTTTGCTTGAAAAACCATCAACTTTTGCATCCTCTTCATCGACATTTTTGAAACCTTTTGGCTCAATCTTGATAACTTCATTTCTAATTTCTTGAATCTTATTTTATTTGTCTATTAATACTTCAAGACGATTATCGGGCTTTGTCTTAAATTTGAATATCTGAAATCGAAGACTTCATTATATCTAAATTTCGTTATGAGAGGTAATATGTGACTGTAATATATAAATAAATACATGTATAATACATATTTGATGATATTACATAATCTTTCTATTAAATAGATGCATCATAATATCATAAAGCAATTAAATTGGCAATGAAACGAAGTGCGAGTTATAAAACAGGTCGGCACGATATAAATATCGAAATTACCTTTCTAAATGAAGATAATTGCCATACCATAGAATTACGATTTAACCGTAGATTAGGTCAATTTCAAATGCATTGGCGGATTGTAATTTAGCCACGGGACAGCAAAGCAATCAAATACCGTTCAATCAATTAGTTTATGCTTTACCGCCAACTTTCCAATTTATAGCTCAATGTTTTGGTGCTAATTACTTGAATTGAAAAGTATCATTTTATAATATAACGTTAATGGTTTTAAGTATAATATTCCATAATATTGAATGAATTCAAATCAACTACAAATAATCATAAATTAATATAATAATCATAAATAATTAAATATTATTTTATACAATTATTTAAGTTGCCTAATTTCTCAGACTTGAAATACAAATACCTCAATTAGTGTTACCTGTGATAACAAAGGTTCGATCCAACGAAGTTCGCAATTATCCAGACAGTTTTTAGAAAGAAGTCTGAATGAAGTTGTATAGATGGCTTAATCAATAGTTTTCAATTAAGAAGAGGATTTTATTGAATGCACAAGATAATGGTTATTCAGATTGGAAGATTTAAGAAACTTTGTTAGCACCAAACACAAATAAAATGAAGACAAAATTACAGAAGTTCTGTCCGAAGAAATGTTAAAAATCAAATATTGAAAAAGATTGTTAAATAATTGTTCAGAGTTAATGAAATAGATTAATCCATATTTATAAATGTAATTTAATTTTATATGTAAGTTGTACGTTCGAAAAAAAAAACTTTTCATTTTCTTTACTAAGAACTTATACCTTCTGGGCATAGTATTTTTGATCTCTGATAACGAAGAAATTTAGTGAAACGCATGGCATTCGTAAACATATCTTACAGAAGTTTATGAACAATGTATTCTTTTCTAATTTATATTTTTATATAATATGCACAACATATGCATCTATCCAAAAGGCTTTTATAACGAACTATTCACAATATATATTTACTTTAAGTTAGTAAGTGCTATTATATAAAATATAGTATATAAAAATATTAAAATATTAAAATTTTCATACAGTAATTGAAAATTTGCTTCTGTAACAAAACCATTTGCATATATAATCGGTTGTTGATGTTTTGTACATGAATTGTAACTCGATTTATTTTTAATATTTTCTTTCATATTACAATAACCAGGGCTCGACAGATACATTCGGCCGCTCGCCGGCGGCGAGTAGGTATAATCATCCGGTGAGTAGCTAAATCAAATACAAAAAAAAATGCTGCAAAATATCAATAATTTTAATAACTAAAGCACTTTTATTTCTTTTCTTTTGCTGGCGAGGAGTTTATGCATCTGCCGAGGCCTCATTATAACTATATGCAATAACAATTATATTAAGTTGGCTATACAAAACAAAAAAAAAAACTTGCTAAACTTGCTACAATTATCATTTAAATAATTAATCAAACAGCCTTTTCATATTTTTTTTCACAGCAACTATAAGTTACAAACAGAACATTATGAAATATATAATATTGGATGAAGTGAAAAGTTCTGAGCGTTTTGTCCCATACTTCGAGCTTCTTCTTGAAACCAGCCTTATGCAAACGGTTTTCTGGATAATTTTCCTTATCCGATCCAATTATTCACATTCTTTGAATATACTTTCCTTTCTTTGATATTCTTTTTGTGTATTCCCATTTCATTTCATCATATTACTACGCTTTCCTAAGACGATTTTTTTAATTTATCGACATTCTTAAATCTAAAGTTACATTAAATTTTTAATCAATAATTACTAAAATTCACAAGATTTTTTAATTATTTGCTATGAAAAAGTTCATGTAGCAAAAATGAATTGTAAGCAAATTAGAATTTTTTTTTTTTTTGTTTCATACTTTTTTTTTTGTATTTTTATGGTTGTTGGTTAACTGATTTTGTTATTTTTTTTATTAATTATCTGATAATTATGTGAGGATGATCCATGGTTTTATATAGCTCATTAAGATAAGAGTCTGAAAGTCCACTTTTTGACAGGATATAATATTCCCCAAGACACGGAGCCCCGGTAAATTAGATTTTTCTTTTGTGATAAAAATCTCGAGTCGTAGGTTGTTTCATTTTTGTCGACGAGTAAAATATAAACTTGTATACAGGCTACATCTCTCCGTCGCTTATTTTCAAGACGTAATTTCCTGGATGCGAACAGACGGCGGCAGTTTCTCCCTCTCGAGCCTCGCGAACTTAAGTAACCGATTCTACTGTACATGACGTGAATACATAAGGGTGGTATGTGCCAACAACCCCAGAACTCCCCCCGTGGCATTTTGTCAAAGTGTGGACACAACATACCACCATGCCAATACAGATAACTTATTGTTTACCAACCGCGAAACAATTTCCCCCCAAATACACAAACGCAATTAATAATACATCCATCAAGCGTGTATAGAGACGCTAAAGAACGAAGGGAAAAATAAATAAATCAAAAAAAAAATGGAGAAGAAGAAGGAGAAGATAAACACGCTGCAAATTCCTAGCATGCAGAATGTCAATTAAGACCAAATTGGCAATTATAAAGTTCCATTGTGAGAAAAAGAATATTACCTCGCATGGGAAAGTTTTAATCAAACGTAATAGCTACTACATCAACTAATATGTTTTGTTTTTTTTTGCTCGAAGTTTACTCATTGTTAGCAATTACACGGCGACATGCAAAGAACAACCAAATAAATGAATTCCACAACAGGTTGAGAAAATTGCCTGCTAAAGTTTCCACCTTAAACATTATTGTTCGCAAATTAAATGGCGTACAATAGGAAATAAAATATTAATACTGAACATGATTTTTATTTGCACGTAAACATGCCAGTTTTGTAAATTGCATTAAGCACGCATTGTTAATTTAATAACAGATTCATGCAAACATATAAATAACCAAATGACACTACTAAAAGAAAGTCTCTTAAGAAATGCTCTTGTAAAATATTTAGGAAAGAATGTCATAGCTGGAATGTTTTGTCAAGATGTAACAATTCCAGTAGTTTGCGAACGAGAAACATTGGCTCCGTTTATGAATATTACAGTCGCAAGTAAACATAGTTACAAAAGTTTCTCTCGCTCAAGATTGTGAGAGGGTGATACTCACATTTTACTGTTGTACGTGCTGTAATTCCTGAACAAAAAATAAATGTAACGTGTACAAAAATTAAATTGCAAATTAATAATTTTTCATTTCGAATAAAATTGACAATTCAAATCAAATTCTCGGTAATTTCATTATCTTCATGTACGATCAATTTATATTTGGTTTGATACAATTTTCAGGCACATTTCGTGACAGCAATTTGATTAATTCGTTATTTTTTTGTATTTTCAGGGACATTTAAGTCCGGGGAGATTACCACCAGCGTGGATATCAAGTACACACTTCGTTTTCCAAGCCGACGATGGTGGCCTTGCTGTCTTAGATACTAGCAACTTTACAATCTCTTTACTAGTTACAAACCATACATTGGTAAGTTCTTCAATTTTCGTTTGTTACATAAATTTACTTACAATCATAATTAATGTAGCTTTGCGTAGAATTATTAAAGTAGCGAAAGTGTAAAATGTTACGCAATGAAATTAATTTCACCGTCACTACAACATTTAAAAGTTTGTTTCTGCTTGTTAAACGGTGAGCAAGTTTGCGCGCAACTTGTGAAAAGTCTGACAGTCGGATTCGTCCTGCGAGGCCCTCCGCTGTTACACAACAAGTGGATTTAATGCCACAATACGCACTTTAACATAATACACGTCACTCATTTCAGGGATTTACTTATTATTAGCTAAACATAATTGTTAAGTCCATTTGATGTTGCATGTGACAATGTATTTGGGGAATACATGAATGTGGTACAACAATGTAACTGGATAAATCAATCCCAAAGTTTTTACAACTTACAGCTGAAATGTCTGGACATTATAGCTTAGTCCTACAAAAAAATATATTATCCGATAGTCAACAATAAATATGTCTATGAAGCACTTGCTATAGTATTTTTGTGATGTTAATCTTTATAAAAAGACAAATACTAAAACAGCATAAGAGAAATTATTTTGCTTTTTTATACAGTTGGTTTTTAATATAAACATAAATAAACTGTAGACATAAATATAAATTGTATAAAATCAATATTATTTAGATTTAAATAAATATTAATTTAAGCAATACAATTATATAAAACTAAATATTTAGGATAACATGATTTAGTAATTAAGATAATATGTTTAATTAGTCAAAAGTTGGGTAAATTAGAAACGATTAAACGCGGATTTAATTGGTTTTGAAATTTGAATGTCTAGTGTTCAAATAGTGGAGCAATCTGGGCCAATTCATCTATCAGGATAAGTTCCATTAACAAAACTGTCTAGCTATTGCGCAGCAATGAGTGGGATTCCAGGATTGCGGACAAGTCCAGGTCTAATTGGGTACACCGCCGGTTTCCACAGAATCCTGGAAAGTTCATTCAGTTTAGACATTTTATCCACCTACATCTATATAAACACATCTCCGCTTCCTTCATATAATTAATCACTTTTAGTTTTTTTTTTATTATTATTAATTCATTTCATTGTCACTCGGACATTCCCAAGCTATAATTAAACACCGACAGATCGTGCAATATTTTTCAACAATTAATTCGAACTATATTTAACTCGACGGTACAATTTATTCGCTCAAATTAAATTAATTTACTCCTAAGTAATTTTAATTAGGACTCGAATGAAAATATTTCTCCCGAGCCTCAGGCCTTCTTCCACTACTGTCGTAATAGCGTCAGTAGATGAAGGTGCTTGTGTTTAATTAAAAAAATATATGTATAGGGGGAAGAAATGGAGATGAAGTTACTGCGTATTTCTGCAGAAAATATAGTAGATAATTTTGGTGAATGTTTTGGAACTAATTTAATGTTTTCGAAAACTAACGAAATAAATCAATTCGAATTGGGCCCTCGGCGTCCTGAGTTCTGAAACTCTGCGTAAGTCAATTAAAACAAGAACAAAACACGGAATATTAGCTGGTTTTAGACTATTCACGAATTGCATTCGCATTAATGTGGTGTTACTTTTTTTTTTGCTTGCAGAGACAATTAAACGTTCGTGGTTACCAATGCACCAAGGACCTTAAATATGTGCTTTTTCAACATAATGTTAAACAAGTAAGTACTGTTATATAATTTGTATGTTAAAAATGTTACACATTTTTTGTATGACCTTGAATCTCCAAATTTTGTATCTGACTGGAATGGAGAATCAAAATTAAATGTCTGAGTCAGACAAAAGTTTAAAATCAATATTTAAAATATAATTATTTATATTTATTTAAAAAAAAAAACATGTTTACAAAATATATACAATAATATAAAATATGCTCTATAGAACAAACAAATAACAAAAATAACTACAATCTGTATAAATCCGTAAAATTTTTCAGTTTCATGAATATGAAATGGAAACTCTAAAAATGTAACAAAATAACGTACAATCCATGAAAAAAATTGAAAAATATATATTGTTTTTCATTTAGTATTTTACTGAAGGATATGAAATAAAATCATTCAGAACTATGTGCTGCTATGATGGAAGTCGCCTATAATTTTCAAATTGTTGTGATTTTCTTGAAAACTATAATAGATTGAATGGATTCATACATTAATGTGTATTTATCAATTTGGGTGTAATTTTTATTCCAAGTTGAAAAAGTAGCACTCGAAAAAGCAGTATTTTCATATTTTACTGATTGAATGAATCCAAAATAAACATGAAAACTGGATGTTTGGGAAATGCGAGTATTCATACATGACTGTGCAATTTGTAGAAACAGAATAGAAAATACTCTTTCACTTACTACTGAATTTGGTACATATATATAAAAATCGATAATAATTAAGAAGATAAAAAGACCTTTTACCTTTTATATTTGTGTATCGAGTAATTTATAATAATAATGGGTTCGTTCACATCATTAGCAAGGAAGTAAGGTAATGATGAGGATGAAGATGACAAACTCAATATCGGCTGATTTGCATAAAGTAAACTTAGTTATTTTCCAACTAAGACGTTGCACATAATTACAAACTTATTAGATTATCTCGTGAATCGATATTTCGTTGTGAAAAGTGTGTACTTGGCAAGATATTGCGAATTTTAGTTGGGAGTTGGTGGCGTCAAGTGCTTTATGGAGTATTAGAGGCAAAACGTTTGTATAATACTTGTTGGTGAGTTCGTACAGCTTTCGGCTCGAAAATAGTTTGTGGACGTGGAGCTATTTGCCGTGGGACCGGCAATAATAAAGACGTTGCGGAGGTATCACGTTTCATTTTGATTTCCCACCGGTTGGAAATCCCGCGGGACGATAATATGTGTGTCGCGATGAGGAGAGTAGAGTTTTGGCCTTGCCAATTTTCATCCCTTATAGATATCATCGACGGCGATAGATAAACATATAGATAGATATATGTGGACTAACGATACTGGAGCGCTAATAAAGGATCAATCCACGGGGCCGAAGAGCATCCGCCGCAGCCGATGAAAGGACGTGTTACGTAATTGACTTTACACGTTGCGAGAACGCAATTTCGCCGCTGTCAATCTGTCAGGACGCTCCGCTCCGTTTGCTTAAAGAGTGTTTCCGCGAGACGTGTCTGCAAAATCATAATCACCGTAATTTTCAACAATTTCATCCAATCACTGAAACACCTTCGTCGGCTATTACACATTATTCAATTTACATACCATTATATAATTAATAAGTATACCGGCAGATATATATTTACAGAATGGTTCTTTATATACCGGTATGCACTTCCACCTAACACCTAATCTCGTAAATCACGCTGTTTTCACTATAGGACATTTTTACGGAAATATTCTATAATAATAGTATTTGAAGCCCAATTCATAATTCTCTATTATAAGTCGATAAAGATTCTGATCGAATCATAACTTAAACTAACATGATTAAAATTTGTAACTTTATATTTCCATATTCATAGTATCGAATATATAATTTTAGCTTTAATATTTTTATTTTAAATTGGTCTATAAACATTTGGTTTAATTAATCGGAATAATTAATAAATTTTAAATATGTACATAAAATGTAATTTTTAATAATAATAATTCAAAGATTTAGCAAATAAGTACATAAGTCAACAGATTAATTGTATTCTATTAGAATGGACAATTTTGGATAAAAAAAAATAATTGTTATTATAGCATAAAACCAGAAAGTAACAATACAAATATGTGAAGAAAATCATAGTAGATTTTCTACTCTTACAATAAAAGTATCAGAAAACTAATATTACTATAATTCCATTATTTTATGTTGAAAATATAATTCTCATAATTATAACTAAGTGAAAATGTAAATGCTTAAAGAATAAAAATAAAATCTGTTAATATGCTTTGTTCGGAATGTAAAGTGCGACATTAGTTAAATGTGCTTTATTATCCGCGACGAAACGAAGTTGCTGAAGGTTTGAATAAGACTATTGTTGTGAAATTGTAAAGCATGTTAGTGCAAGCTTTTTCTGTCACATTTATGGTTATTTAAGTATTATGCATTTGTATAATTATATAATAACTCCTTCAAAAAAATGTACTATTAATAAGCTAAAATAGTTTGACAATTCTTAAATAAATTTACAAAGATTTTTACTCACATAAAAATATTAATATTACAAACATTTAATAGTTTTATAAAAAAATAAAGATTATATTTATGTAACTATTGTTATAAATGTTATTATTATTTATTTATTATACATTTAAACATATTTTTATTCAGTTAGTTTAGTTTAACAGATGTAATCATAAAAAACGGCTCTTCGCTCCAAAAAAGTTTAATTTTACTCTCCAAGAATTCATTACTATATTAACAACAATATTTCATATTTTGCATTGGCCTATTTTGAATTTTCATTTTTGCTTAACATATAAACTTTCAGTAAAACACATTTCGTTGGATATAATCAGTTTTCTATTCGGATGTTCTCACGTGCGATTCACACAACATAAAGCTTATCGTTTCTAGGAATATATCCTAGGTAATCTTGGCTCTTAGTTTCTGCACGGTAGACATTGTGCAAGCATTGCTCAATGCTTACAACATTGTATATACGCGCATGTAATCCAACCCCATTGTAGAACATTCATATAACCATTGCCTCTGTGGATATTACACGTAGGAAACTGAAAATATATTTTCAATAATCGTTAAAATACGAATATTAACCATCATCTAATTTAATGGTGTCTTTTGCAAAGTCTACTATCAACAAATAATGAGCTTTTTCATAACTTTATTGTTTTTATGTGCATTTATGCTGCTGCATCCACACAATGCGTAATATGAGACATAAATATCTGTCAGACATTTAGTATTTTAATGTCATTGTATATCATGCTACAATGACAGCTAAACTGACAGCTGCATTTGCACTTCCACGTATACCAACTTCAATAATTTATGTCACTATAACTTACGAAACTGCGTACGTTGTTATATAATCCACATAGTGTGGTTGCAACATTATATTTGATGCGGATATTAAAAATAAAGGTCATCTCAATTATATTTAACTTTAGTTTGCATTTCGTAATATTGTTACTTGCGTGTGTCTAAGAAACTCCTTTAAATATAACGTTAACGAGAAAAGAATAAAACATATTTAATTCATATTTTTTTTATAAAAATGTAAGAAAACATCTTCATTATCACTACTTTTGTTCACTACTAAGTTTCAGAAAATCTTTATGTTATGGTTGGTTTGTACCCTCTCGCGTTTCCTAGACGCCGCGCGAGTAACAAACCCAAATTGTTTTGAACTTAAAATACCTAAAACATTTACTAAATATAAGCAATTC
>NW_017098537.1:0-383 GCF_001412225.1 Nicrophorus vespilloides | reverse complement strand
AAAATAACTTGTGTTTAAACTTGCTGAAGGAAAACTTATCGAATAATCGATACAATAGCACTCAATCAGTATTTTTCGCGTGCCTTCGTCGTAATTGCGTTTCCAAACATTGCCAAATGCAGTAAATTGATTACACGCCACCTGATATATTTATCTTCAAATAAAATTACCGAAAGTTGTATGCCAAGTGAATGATGAAGTAAACCAATTGAAATTTCAACAATATAAACATAATCCAATTGGTAATTATTGATTTAAATATCAAATATTACATTCTGAAATATTAGAAGTTAATGATTTTGCTTTATATTTTTATAAATATATCATTATATCTATTCCTATTCCTATTCCTATTCCTATTCCTATTCCTATTCCTATTCCTA
>NW_017098536.1:0-1555 GCF_001412225.1 Nicrophorus vespilloides | reverse complement strand
TTCAACCCACCCTAACGGAAAAGGGATTTATGGTTTGCACCCATAAATCCCCCAATTGTGAAACATCATAACGAGCGTCATGACTGTTTCATTATCCGAATCAAAGCCAACTAAGTCAAGTTGGCTATAGGGTGCTTTATCTATTTTTTAGGAAAGTACTTATGCAACTAGCAATTACTACACAAAGAGCTGTAATACAGCATATTGCATCTTCACAAATGAGCAATAGACATATTGCGAACTTATATGCGATTAGTGCAACAACTGTTGGAAAATTGAGATTAAAATTTAAACAATCCAATAAAACATGGGAAGAACTCGCACCATTAACAGATCATGATTTTAAAGTTCAATTGGGAATATTGCACTGCTATAGAAAGCTCAATACTTTTCAACACCCAGATTATTCAGCAGTACATGCAGAGATGCAACGAAGAGACATGACTCTGCAGCTATTACATCATGAATACCTTACGGAGATGACAAGTGAACCAAAATCAGCGATTAGTTATTCAACTTTTGCGCGTAGCTATGGCAAATGGTTAAAAAAGCAGAGAGTTAGCATGCGACAAATTCATCAGGCAGGTGAAAAAATGTTTGTCGATTTTTGTGGTAAAACAATGCCAATATTGAATCCTCAAACAGGAGAAATTTCGAAAGCACAAATATTTGTTGCTGTTCTCGGTTACTCTCGTTATACCTTTGTTTATGCCGTGCCTAGCCAAAAAGAAGATGATTGGTTAGCATGTCACATAGAAGCTTTTAAATTCTTTAAAGGTGTTCCAAAACAAGTTATTCCGGACAATTTAAAATCAGCAGTGATTCATAATAAAAAAGATTCTATTCTTTTGAATCGTAGATATATGGATCTTGCTGAACACTATCAGTGTGTTATCTCTCCAGCAAGGCCTAGACGACCAAAAGATAAAAGTTTGGCTGAGGTGATGGTGCAAATTGTCCAGCGATGGGTTTTAGCAGCTTTAAGAAAACATCAGTTTTTCTCAATTGAAGAGCTTAATCGAGAATTGGCAAAACGATTAGATGAGCTTAATAATCGATGCACTCACACTTTCCCCAAAAGTAGAGCAACACTATTTTTAGAACATGAAAAAGAACTACTGATGCCTTTGCCGAACACAGCCTATCATTTAAATCAATGGAAATATAATATCAGGGTTCCTGAGGATTACCATATTGAGTATGAGAAACATTTTTACTCTGTTCCTCACCATTATATTGGTCAACTTGTGGATATTAGAATTAGTCAATCCTCCTTAGAAATTTTGGTCAGCAACCATCGCATTGCGTCTCATATACGTCGATTTACACATGGAATGACAACACATGAGGAGCATCGACCACATAACCATAAAATACATGCGCAGCACGATCCTGAAATGCTATTGAAATGGTCCCAAAACCTTGGAGAATATGGTCAACAATGGGTACAGAAGAACTTACAATATCGTAAAGATTATGCCAATGGATTAAAAGCAGTTATTCGTTTAAAAGCATGGTTACAGGCTGAGCAACAATATGATCAATTAGAGCTTGC
>NW_017098535.1:0-34886 GCF_001412225.1 Nicrophorus vespilloides | reverse complement strand
ATTCGCATTCTACACAAGAACCGAAAAAAAAACAACAATTTTAACCTTCATCACCTCTTCAACATCATTCAATAACTTGAATCTCTTCAGCATCTTCGAGAAGTTTTCATTTTAAGAAACAATTCACATAAACAACCACTAAAAGTTATTCAAGTTCAAATCATGTATTCTATTGACTTCTTTTACATTTCCACTTGAAGAAATATCTAACTTTTCATATCTAGTTCTTTGTTAACGCAAATCATTGAAATTGTGTAGCAGCAAGAGTTTTATTACTCTTACGCCGCGATTCGCATTCTACACAAGAACCGAAAAAAAAAAACAACAATCTTCGTGAAGTTTTCACTTAAAGAAACAATTTACATAAACAACCACTAAAAGTTATACAAGTTCAAATCATATATTCTATTGACTTCTTTTACATTTCCACTTGAAGAAATATGTAACTTTTGATATCTAGTTTTTTGTTAACGCAAATCATTGAAATTGTGTAGCAGCAAGAGTTTTATTACTCTTACGCCGCGATTCGCATTCTACACAAGAACCGAAAAAAAACAACAATTTTAACCTTCATCATCTCTTCAACATCATTCAATAACTTGAATCTCTTCAGCATCTTCGTGAAGTTTTCAATTTAAGAAACAATTTACATAAACAACCACTAAAAGTTATACAAGTTCAAATCATGTATTCTTTGACTTCTTTTACATTTCCTCTTGAAGAAATATTTAACTTTTGATATCTAATTCTTTGTTAACGCAAATCATTGAAATTGTGCAGCAGCAAGAGTTTTATTACTCTTACGCCGCGATTCGCATTCTACACAAGAACCGAAAAAAAAACAACAATTTTAACCTTCATCATCTCTTCACCATCATTCAATAACTTGAGTCTCTTCAGCATCTTCGTGAAGTTCTTCACTTTAAGAAACAATTCACAAAAACAACCACTAAAAGTTATACAAGTTCACATCATGTATTCTATTGACTTCTTTTACATTTCCACTTGAAGAAATATGTAACTTTTGATATCTAATTCTTTGTTAACGCAAATCATTGAAATTGTGTAGCAGCAAGAGTTTTATTACTCTTACGAAGCGATTCGCATTCTACACAAGAACCGAAAAAAACAACAATAATTTTAACCTTCATCATCATTCAATAACTTGAATCTCTTCAGTGAAGTTCTTCACTTTAAGAAACGATTCACATAAACAACCACTAAAAGTTACACAAGTTCACATCATGTATTCTATTGACTTCTTTTACATTTCCACTTGAAGAAATATCTAACTTTTGATATCTAATTGTTTGTTAACGCAAATCATTGAAATTGTGTAACAGCAAGAGTTTTATTTATGTTATTGCAAATCTTTTTGATAAATTGCAGTTATTGAAGAAAGTTTGAGTTAGTCGAAACAGTGTCTATTTTGAGCTGTTGTAGGTATGCAAGTATATAAATATTTTTTTTTTAGTAAATGGCTTCTTCGGGTCCGAAGGACGTAATGAGAATGCGTGCTCCATGAACACGAATCTTATTATTATGGTGTAGACCCGTGCCATAGCGCCATGTTAACATCCAGCGCGCTCTTTCTCTAATTACCTTGTTACCTACACGAGATACCACCGCGATACTAGACCCTGTTTAGATCACAATCAACCGGAAGCGGACGCTTTTTTCCATCCATCCCTCCCGCCTTCCCAGCTCATGCAAAACGGAAAGATGACGGCGCACGAGCGTGACACTTCCGGATGTGTCCATCTACGTCTCATCCTGTTGCAGCAACAAGTATTTGCTGCTGCTGTTATTTGCTCCTGCAGCGAGAAGAAGGAGCAGCAGGCATTGTAAATTTATATGCAAATCGCTCGCACGAAATAAGCGAATGAATAAAATATGTATATTATATAAATGCATGTATGATTGCAGCTCTATATAGGGGAATGCCTGCTATAAATAATCCGTACACATGCCGTCATAAACACATCTGATAAACATGTAGTTGATTTTAACGATGTCGTAAACTATCAACGCAAGTTAGTAACCGCTCTCCGCGAGCGCAGGGAACGAACGAGCACTCTCCGCCAAAGAAAACGTACACTCACCGAATACATCTAATTCCAACCTTCTTCATCTGCACCGCACTTATCACCGTGCACTATTATCATAACTATTTCCCAACAACATCAATCTTCCTACCTGCGTCAATTAAATTGATTTTGAACAGATTTACACCAGATCTTTTAATTCAATAATTGATTGATTGATGATATTAATGAGCTTAAAATCAAATACAGAATTGATTTGGCAAAGTTTACACAAACTAAAACTCTTTGAAATATGAAATAACATGCAGTATTCATGGAGATATTACATTAAGTTTAAGGAAGCTTTCAAGTGCATTTGCCGTTGTAGTATATTAAATAACTCAAAAGTGAACTCGGGCTATGATAAATGTGTAATGTGTTTAGTAAATCTGAACGAAAGTCGGAATTCCCAAGTTTACGCACATAGATCAGTCAGAAAGTGGAGAAAGATCTTTGGTGAAAGGAGCATTTCATATACTGAATATACTTTTTATTATATTCTCCTTTCTGAATAGAAAACAATCAATGTAAATTTTAAATAAACATTATTTATTGAATTAATTTGCATTTACATATTTATAAAAAAAGTTACATGAAAATAGTAACAAATAGTAATAGACAAACAAAATATTTTTTTTAAATTGGAACAAACAAAAATTAATTGAAAACTTTCCTCCTTCAGGTTTTGGAAAAATAATGTTGCTTCATGTTTGATATAATTACTTTAAAATTTGGGACTTTTTGATGTAAGAGCAATTTGAATACAGTCTTCGATTTCTGTTTTTCGTTTTTATGTTCATTAGAGTGGAAAAGCCTTGTTCACAAAGGTAGGTTGTTGCAAATGGCAGCAATTTTTTTACCGCCTCATCATGTGCAATGTTGAAAGCCTTTGCAGCCTTTGACAACCAAAAAGACTACAGAATTGCTCTGATCTCAAATTGAAAACGTGCTTCAGTATTGGATGGAAGTTCAAGAATTGCCTCTGCCAAACCTGGAGGTTCTGCTGGTATGTTAGTAATTTCACGTTTAAAAGGATCTACAACCCAATTCACAGTTTGTACATCAAGATCTGAAAAGTAGTCAGAGAACCGCTCTCTGAGTTTGGTAAGATGAAATTAGAAAAATTTTCATTTTTACCCCATTTTGGGTAATTTACCCCGGTTCCCCGACCGTTGTATTAGATAATAACATTATAATCTGTATTGAAAAAAAAAGGTTTTTGTGTTTCAATTTTGAACTTTTTTTTTGAATGCAATGTGAGGAAATATTTAAGTGGTCTAAAATCCCCGTGGGGACTTTCGAAATGTCCAGAAGCAATGCAGCAATTAAGCGAAATTCTAGTTGTTGTTATATTTGAGTGAGTGAGTGTGTGTATGCAAATTTGCGTTTGCAAAGGTTGCGGTCTATAAGGAAGTGTGCCTCAAGCTCACGGCGATGTGATTAGTAATCAGGTGTTGCCGAGTGTATATGTGAATAAGTTTTTTATTTGTTGCTGCTGCAATTTCTTGTTCTTGCTGCTTTAGCTATCAGCAAATAATTGCGGCCCAGATACGTAAGCGAAAGAAAGTGTAAAAATACATTGACTGCATAACGATCTATCTGTCTATCTCCAAGGCTGCTGCGATCGCTAATTGTGCAGACAATACAAAAAAAAAATTGGAGAGAAAGATCTAATATCGTGGGGGCAATCTCGGTGGCGTTGCGTGCCGTTCATGTATGAGCTACTGCTTTCTATGATTGGCCATTTAATGTTTTAACGCTCCACTTGGCAGTTAATTAAAATAACGGCAAAGCGAGCAGCAAACGGCAGCAAAAGCAACAACCGAAGAAGAAGTGGAAGTGGTAGTAGTAATAGTAGTTGTAGCTGTAGCAGTAGAAGATTGGCAAGATCCTCGTTAGTAATTACATTTTAATTGCAGAACTTCAAGGAGCAGAGGATAGACGGATCGGGGCTGCCGCTGCTGACCGAAGACCATCTCACCTCCACGATGAACATGAAGCTGGGTCCGGCGCTGAAGCTGAAATCCGTCCTCGCGAAGAAACTGGGCTCGTGCAGCGTGTGTCTGCACTGCTCCCATTGCCACACCTCCAACAGTCCGGAATCCGGACACACAACAGGAAACAACTCGGATTCCGGCGGAAATTCGTAATGCGTGTTTGTGTGTGTGTAGACCATCATCATCATCATCATGGACATCATCAAATGATCAACAGAAGCGTGGACCCTCAAACAAACAAACATTAAGAATTAAAAACGGGAATCACAAACACTGCCCTCCATTTTCAAAACCCCTTTGATTGATAGAAAAATAATTTCGTACGTAAATTTGCAACGTAAGAATTAACGAAATACATACATTAAACTAGTCCCGGGAAAACAAAAGAAAAACGAAAGAAAAGCACAATCGCTTTGTCTATTTATATTATTATTATTTTATTTTCGCAATATAGTTCCTAACTTTTAAGTACATTATCGAGATCGGACTATATATATATATATATATTTAAATACAGTGGAACCTCGCATAACGCAGCTTTCGCTTAACGAGCAAAATGAATTGTAAGAAAAGTGATTCGCTTAACGAGCGAAGTTTCGCATAACGAGTGACGATGAGAAGAGAAGTCCCGGATTGCACATATTATGTGTATACAATTTAAAAAAATAAACACATACACTAAACGATTAATTTCGTAAACGATGTAAATAATTCATGTACATAGAAATAGAGAGAGAGAAATGAAATTGTTGCTCAAATATTTAACGAATGTCGCGCGCGAATACGAAACGTAAAACGAAACAAAATACATTTATTGCATTTGTTTGTATCTTTATATATATATATATTATTATTTTTTTTTGTATCGACTTTAATATTTATGCATGTATACGTATTTTTTAGTGTATTTTATTACATGAACGCGCACACGCAATTTGTTTTCTTATTATTTCATCTTTCCCCCCCATTATATAACTTTAATAAATATTTTGAAACGTCGTTGATGCCTGCAAAATTTCTAAATGTATCTGTGCGAAAACAATTCGTTTATTATTATTTTCTGTTTGTTCTGTGTTCACACTTGCATTTTTTTTATGTTCTTTTATGTTTCATTATCTTCTGTACAGTATTTTTTATTTTATTTTATTTTTTAAAATTGTTATTATATAAATTTACTTAATTGTACCTTATTAATAATAAATTAATAATCACAGCGTTTCTTTTACTCTAGTTTTTATTTATACCAACTTTACATTATGATTATGTTTTGAAAATCTAAACTTAAACCTATTACTGAAGACAATGAATAATAAATCTTCATGTTGTACCAAGAAAATTAGCTAATTTCTTTATATTAATAACAATAATTCGTCTTCCAGTAATGAGTTTCCTTCTGGAAATTCCTTAACATTTAGCTGGGTCCTGTCGGTAGGATCATTTACTATCTACAATAATTAAGCAAAGTGGTGAGTGTCAGGTCGAAACCTCTGCAAAACCAGTAAATCGAGGGGGAAACAATTCCCTGGAAAGCCTCGACCTGTGACCTAGTGTTTCAACAGTGTGTATGTGGCCTAACAGAAGGAAAAAATGGATGAACTTCAGATCGGTTATGTAGCTGTGTTTTGTTTTGTTAAATGGAATGCAGTGAGGTACGCATACCAACAATTGTTGAGTAAGGTTGTATGAATGTTTATAGTTTTGTTAAAGAGCGGCGTTAGTTGTTAGTTGTATAAAATTGATGATGGCCTTATATACTTCCGTGCAGTTTTGATCTATGAAGGTTTCGACAGAAGTGGGCAACTGTTGGTGTTTCGAAATGATACAAAGTAGTCTTCGTCACCACCTATAGCTCTACATGAACAAAGGTTCGTCTCAGATAGTCCCACTCTGTATAGATGAGATGGGGATAAAGAATGCCCAGAACGTATTCTTGAGAGTGCGGAGACTTGACGTTTTTTTATAGATACCTAGAGGAACCATGGGGAATAACAAAAATTATATAATAGAAAATAGTCAATAACTGTTTGCAGCGCCACCTCGTAAATACGGAATGCGTCTGAACTAAGTACGTTCTCAAAGAATTAATCAATTCTGATTTGCATTAAGCTAAACTGTAGTCAAATCTATTTTCATATTAATTGTTTACGTATATACTAAAATAATTTGACGGGAAAGTAGGAAATTCATTGATTTATTAAAGAATAAAATGATTGTATGTATATGGTATACAACCCAAAATACAGACGTGTAAATAGAGTTGCCTATATTATACAAACAAATTTTGTTTTAAATTGTTAACAACAGCTCTAATTAATTCCTATAATGCAGTGGTCAGCAAATTTATTAGCCAAAGAGCCAAATATGAACATTACAACAATTTAAAAAGAAAATGGGAGCCAAATCTGCTTGTATAGTACACTAAATAAAACTAAATTTCATACTTAATAAATATTTATTAATGCGAACAATGTGCTTGCATCTCCTTGGAAAGTTTGAGTAAATCAGGTTTGTATGTTGTTGCGCCTACATCAGCGTTCGGGGAACTTTTTAACCATTACCCCAAAATATTTATTGCGTAAATCGATATTACCACCCCCCATTCTGAAAAGAAAACAATCAATGTAAATTTTAAATAAATAATATTTATTGAATTAATTTGCATTTACATATTTATAAAAAAAGTTACATGAAAATAGTAACAAATAGTAATAGACAAACAAAATAAAATTCTTATATTGGAACAAACAAAAATTAATAGAAAACTATCCCCCTTCAGGTTTTGGAAACATGATGTTGCTTCATGTTTGATATAATTACTTTAAAATTGGGACTTTTTGATGTAAGAGCAATTTGAATACAGTCTTCGGCGTTTAATCGATTTCTGTTTTTCGTTTTTATGTTCATTAGAGTGTAAAAGCCTTGTTCACAAAAGTAGGTTGTTGCAAATGGCAGCAATTTTTTTACAGCCTCCTCATGTGAAATTTTGAAAGCCTTTGCAGCCTTTGATTGAAGTTCAAGAATTGCCTCTGCCAAACCTGGAGGTTCTTCTGGTATGTTAGTAATTTCACATTTAAAAGGATCTACAACCCAATTCACAGTTTGTACATCAAGATCTGAAAAGTAGTCAGAGAAACGCTCTCTGGGTTTGGTAAGATGAAATTAGAAAAATTTCCCTATTACCCAAAAAAAAAAATCATTTTTACCCGATTTTGGGTAATTTACCCCGGTTCCCCGACCGCTGGCCTACATGGATATTTGTGCCAGAGCCGCACTTAAAGAACCAAAGAGTCACATGCGGTTCTGGAGCCGCACTTTGCCGACCACTGCTATAATGTAAAAGTTTATACGTGTCTTTTAAAATTTATTAAGATAACAAAAGTAGTATATCAATTTACATCATACATTCGAGGTCTCTCCTAACAATTCGAAAGTTGTTATTTTGTTTCCACCTGACACCAGTAACTTAGATCTTCAGATAATAAAAACAGTGGCTGGCGAAATTGTGCAAGATGCACAAGCCAAGTGAAGTGTGGAGAAGAAAAGAAGTAGAAGACGAAATTGTTAAGCTTTGAATTTAAATTATGTCTTCAATATGTTTATTAAAATACTTAAAAGCAATACGATTTTATTGTATTTTTCAAAAATTTGATTTTTTGAAACTTCTTCATTAATTACTTAAATTGCAATTGTTTTCATAGAAACAATGATTATTATCAGATTAGGAGAAACATTTTTTTTTTGTCAAAATAGTTTAATAAGGATTTGCAAATAACATAATAATTTGAGGGTAATAATTAAAATTTGAATTATGTTCTAATATTCTTTATTCTAAGCTTGCGTTTGATTACAAATTCCGAAAAAAAAAACACAGTTATACGCTATATAGATAAATAAACTACGCTCTGGGTTACATGTGGTGCATTGCAGGATATGCTCTAATCAGGATAATTGGGGGAAGGAAAAGGATAAAAATTCAATATTTCTGGATATGTAGCGTCGCAGGTGAGAGAGAGTGCATCGTGAAGCGTCAGAAGTTTACTTCTTGAAGCAGCTGACCGGGTTGAAGTAGCATTGACGGAAACGGCTCTGCCTCTTCATCTCCGGAGATCTGATCATCCTCTCCCATCCAACAGGAAGATCTCTGTTGTATTCGGCCAATCGGTGGGCCAACATCTCCAGTTGAAGATCGCTGAAACCGGGCGATCCAAGAGCGTTGCCGCCATCAGACTCCTGCTCGCCCAACACCTTGAAACAAAGAGAAAAAAGAAAACACAGAATCGGAAAATCCGTCGACTGAATATGACAGGGATTTGATGAATGCACGATGATGCTTCGATCTTCCATTGAGCGAACAAAACAAACAAAACACAACCGGGGATTAATGCTATGAATATTGTTTATTGGTAGCTTATCTTCGATAACAGTATATTACAATAATGAACGTAATCGTGGCTGGAGGCGCGGATGAACAAGTATTAACCGAGACTAGATTCTAAACCTTCCCTCGCTCTCTCTTTTGTTTTTGATTTAGAAACAACTGACTGGGTTAAAGTAACACTTGAGCCTGTTGGTCTGACGTTTGCTGGGCATATCCATCGTGTCCCATTCGTAATCGCTCGATCCAGCTGCGTCCAGGATTCGCTCGACGTCTTTGCGGAGGTACGCCAGAACCATCGGATCTTCGAGCAGGCCGGCCAGGTCTTCGGCCGACAATCCCTGGATACAAGAATATCAACACACACTGTATTCACGCGCACGCAATTCGCGAACACTAACATCAAACATTATTATAACTTCTTTATCCTCTCTACCTCATCCCTCCCGCCCTTTCCTTTTTGCACACTATTTTAAATGCCGCGCGCCCGGAATCCTGTCTCCGCCTCAAAATCCAGGATTAAAACCATTAAAACTTGATTGCATTTTAATTAAACTACTTAGCTCAACTTCTTATTTTAGTTTCTGCTTTTCTTTTCCTACTCAATGCAACTTTACCAATTCAATTAAGCTTACTTCTTAATGCAAGCACGTACACATTCCAACTTGTACTAAATACAAATCACTACTGTTTACAATTAAATTTAATTATTATACTAATTTTCTTAATTCAGTTTCAACAAATCTTTAACTAATTTAATTAAGCATTAAGCACATACAACTTAGACTAAATAAAAATCACTACTGTAGTAATTATATTTAAGATACCTTTGGAAATTGTATCAATGGTTGCGTCACCAATTATTAAAATCGGTTGGCAATATGATTGTTATGTAGTTACGTCATTTGAAAATACCAAATTTACAATTAAAATAATTACAAAAATATAACATAGTTTATATTTGTAATAAACAAACTAATTATTTATACACAAATATTATTTATAAGTTGGCAACATGTTAAAAAAGTGTCAAATCTAATAAAACAAAATGTGATAGTCGAATAGCACGAATTTACTTTCTATACAAATCATGTGTTTTTTTTTAAATAAATTTGCTTCTAAGAAATCTTCAAGGAAAATTGTGAGTTACATTTTTTATTTATTTAATTAATAAGCTTAAAATGTAAGTATTTATTTATTAATTTCAATTATAAACATTCTTCACATGCTGATCTAAACTGACAGCGTTTTTATTGATTGCAGCCTACTATAATTAATTATTATAATTAGTATTTAAGTTGGCAACATGTTAAAAAAGTGTCAAACCTTATAAAACAAAATGTGATAATCGAATAGTACTGAATAGTACGAATTTACTTTCTATAAAAATCATGTGTTTTTTTTTTAAATAAATTTGCTTCTAAGAAATCTTCAAGGAAAATCGTGAGTTACATTTTTTATTTATTTAATTAATAAGCTTAAAATGTAAGCAATTACTTATTAATTTCAATTATAAACATTCTTCACATGCTGATCTAAACTGATTGCGTTTTTATTGATTGCAGCCTACTATAATTAATTATTATAATTAGTATTTAAGTTGGCAACATGTTAAAAAAGTGTCAAACCTTATAAAACAAAATGTGATAGTCGAATAGCACGAATTTACTTTCTATACAAATCATGTGTTTTTTTTTTAAATAAATTTACTTCTAAGAAATCTTCAAGGAAAATCGTGAGTTACATTTTTTATTTATTTAATTAATAAGCTTAAAATGTAAGTAATTATTTATTAATTTCAATTATGAACATTCCTCACATGCTGATCTAAACTGATTGCGTTTTTATTGATTGCAGCCTACTATAATTAATTATTATAATTAGTATTTAAGTTGGCAACATGTTAAAAAAGTGTCAAACCTTATAAAACAAAATGTGATAATCGAATAGTACTGAATAGTACGAATTTACTTTCTATACAAATAATGTGTTTTTTTTTTTAAATAAATTTGCTTCTAAGAAATCTTCATGGAAAATCGTGAGTTACATTTTTTATTTATTTAATTAATAAGCTTAAAATGTAAGCAATTACTTATTAATTTCAATTATAAACATTCCTCACATGCTGATCTAAACTGACAGCGTTTTTATTGATTGCAGCCTACTATAATTAATTATTTTAATTAGTAATAAACTTAACTTATTAATATGATGATTAAATGACAGACAAAAAGCTGATGATGAAAACGACATCGAAAGAATCAACGAGGATTTACCTGGCTGGAATCGCCGAAATGCTGGGGTCTGGCCGAAACCAAGGAGGAGACGATCAGCATCACCAGGACGCTGCGAGAGATCAACGAAACCATGTTGCACACCATCTTCGTACTGCAATTAAAAAGAAAACAGTTAATTACACACACCAAACTGTAATTAATGGAAACTGAAAACAGAAAGCTCGTTATTAGTTGGTGACCGCAAGGAGAATCGCTTTGGCAAGTAGTTTGCATTCGAATTGTCTTGGGGTTCGAACGTTTCCATTAAACTTGCTCAATTTTGCGACTCAACGTTTCACACGTAAGCCAATTAATCCTCGCAATTTTCGTTTCAATTAATTAAACACTTATTCATCATTTCAGATGAAGACCCAATTAAGAAATCTCTTTCGTTCGCTCGCAATTTTCACCTGTTGTCAACATGTCAGGTAAGAGAATTCCCATTTTCCTGTAGCATGTTTAATTTCATACCGCCTGGCTTATGTATTTTCTTTTTACGTTCAACTCGGCAACAAGTTGCTGTTGTTTTCCTGAAATTAGAGTCAACAAAAAATAAGAAAACCTTTGATTTTTGTATATATTTTTATATCGAAGAATTGGATCGATGAAGCACAGTTCCATTGTATCCAAAGTCTGGATGTAAAGTAGGAAATTTATTCCGAGCTGTGCAAGTTTATAGTTTGCTCTTCGAGAATACGCGCTCACACACGATAAGTCAAGACGGTTCGAGTTACTCGGATCTCCTTTCGACGCACGTAAACTAACTTTACATCTACTTTATTTCGACGTTATCCGACAAGATTTAGTTACTTTATTGTCTCTAGATACAAAAAAAAAAACTGAGATCACAAGATCAAACTTGTTAAAATATTGGTATTATTTTCGTTTTATTATAAAATCTTGCAGCGTAATTGGTTTAAAGCGAACGGATGTTAATTTGATTCTCCCGCGTCTTTCGAAATCCAATTACGATGCATTATCACACCTTTTACGGAGCGCTCCTGAAGCCTAATGTAATTCGCGACACGTGTTTTGTATTCCATAAAAGCTTTCGCTTCATCTTTTATTTTTTTTACGCTCGCAAAAGTTTTGATTAACATTTTTTTTTTTCGAACCACTTGAAACTACCCGAAACGCGGAATAACATAATTAACAAGGCAACTTTCTCGTGCACATTCAAACTATTCCAAAGGTCGAGTTATAATTGGAAACAAAAAAAATAGAGAAATAATATCAAAAAAAAATTGATGCTGGACATTGATTTGATTCAATATTTGTTTTTTGCTTTCGTAATTCAATTTTACATCAATGTTGTTGCAGTCGCGATTTTTCAGTTTCCCTAAAAATGTTTGCTCCGCAATTGAATTATCTTTTGACCATAAAAAAAAAGGGCTGCAGTTGCAATGAAAAACCCAAAATGAAAATGACATTCAATTATTGATGGATTTTTGTGTGTTGTTGTTCTCTATTTGTTTGCTTTTTTTTTCAATTTGATGCAGAGAGTCGAAATGGAACCGAAAACCGAAATTTACTGGAATTTTTAACTGAACCGTAACTGTAATCGGAACGAAAAATTGCTCAATTGAAAAAAAAACGGAACCGGAACGAAATTTTAATTACTGTTAATTTGAATATTGATTGATTTTTGTGTGTTGTTGTTCTCTATTTGTTTGTTTTTTTTTTCAATTTGATGTAGAGAGTCGAAATGGAACCGAAAACCGAAATTTATTGGAATTTTTAACTGAACCGTAACTGTAATCGGAACGAAAAATTGCTTAATTGAAAAAAACGAAACCGGAACGAAATTTTAATTACTGTTAATTTGAATATTGATTGATTTTTGTGTGTTGTTGTTCTCTATTTGTTTGATTTTTTTTTCAATTTGATGCAGAGAGTCGAAATGGAACCAAAAACCGAAATTTACTGGAATTTTTAACTGAACCGTAACTGTAATCGGAACGAAAAATTGCTCAATTGAGAAAAAAACGGAACCGGAACGAAATTTTAATTACTGTTAATTTAAATATTGATTGATTTTTGTGTGTTGTTGTTCTCTATTTGTTTGTTTTTTTTTCAATTTGATGCAGTGAGTCGAAATTGAACCGAAAACCAAAATTTACTGGAATTTTTAACTGAACCGTAACTGTAATCGGAACGAAAAATTGCTCAATTGAGAAAAAAACGGAACCGGAACGAAATTTTAATTACTGTTAATTTGAATATTGATTGATTTTTGTGTGTTGTTGTTCTCTATTTGTTTGTTTTTTTTTCAATTTGATGCAGAGAGTCGAAATTGAACCGAAAACCGAAATTTACTGGAATTTTTAACTGAACCGTAACTATAATCGGAACGAAAAATTGCTCAATTGAAAAAACCGGAACCGGAACGAAATTTTAATTACTGTTAATTTCGGTTCAATTATTATTATTGCATTAAATTAATAGACATCCACAAAGTCTATTTGAATACTCCGAATTCTTTCAATAAAAATAGAGCCTCAATCACCAACAATCAACCACCAACTAAAAAGAGAAAATTTGAAGAACTAACATTAGAACAAACTAATTAATAGTTACTAATTAAGTTTTATTTCTTTTATATTTTCAATGTTATTATTGAAAACAATAGTAAAATTTTGTAAATAAAATTAAATTAAAATTTGAAATTGGAAATTTAAATTTCAACCGGAACTGAACCGAGCTTAAACTGAATCTGGAACGATAAACATTTACTTGGAACGTAACCGTAAACCGGAAAGAAATTAATTTCGGTTCGACTCTCTGATTTGATGTATTCGGGAATTGATTTCGGTTTGGATTTAGCGTGCAAATCCGTTTTTGAAAAGCGTCGTAATTAGTAGTTGTATCGGAGATTTAACCTTTTGTGCAGGAATTGGTTCGTTCCAAAAAAAGTAAAAAATAGGAATAATGTACGTATTGAAGTGCGGATTGAAAAATAGAAGAAGACAGGGATCGGTTGAAAGGTGGAAATGGAAATGGAGGCTGTCAGTGTTTTACATTTCCTTTTTGCCCGGTGTCGGTAATGCCGTTACATCCGCAGACCGGTGAGGGTAGGAGGAGGAGGACGAGGAGGAAAACGCTTTTATTTCCAGCTATTGGATTTTTAATTGAATCGTAGAACACGCTTATTATTCGGACGTTAAATGATCGAAAACGCAGCGGCGGAAATGTGTGGAACACTTTAAAAATCCGGACGGGAAAATTCTTTATTTATCAAAAAAAAAAAATCTGCATTTCAAACGTTTCAATTCGTCTGCTTTTATACCAATATTTTTCTATTTTATTTGTAAATGCAACGTTTAAAAAAAACACTCCATTCCATGAATCAATTGAAATCAAAAACATTTCCACTTTGAAGAAATTGATTAATTTATTGAAATTTTTGTATGATAGAAAAAAAAAAACAAGAATTCTATATTTTTCATCAAAAATATTACATTAAGTTTAGTACTAACCAAGGTAAAATGAAACTAGGTAAATTTGATACCTTTTCTCGTAAAATGCGTTACGTGTCTATCATTATTTACTTTAAATTGGATATTTTTATAGCTTATTCATTTTACAAATTTATTATGTAACATAATTAATTCGTATACTTTATGGTGTAGTTGAAGAAGTTTAAACGGATACAGACTTATGATTATTATGACGAACAGCGATAAATGGCATCAGAGTAGGCGGCGTAAACAAGGCCCACAAACACCGATCTTAATTGCATGGCCATTAAGACTAAAAGCATTCGAATGTCGACCACCTTCCATAAAATCCTGGAACGGTCGTATTATTGCTGTCGCGTCAAGATTGCGTATTAATTTTTACTGGCACATTTGGATTCGTCCACTTTTTTTTTTCTCCAAATTCAATATATTACGAAATTGCATACTTCATCTTCACTCTACGAGTCCAAAAAAATATCATAACACAATTTAAACTTTGCTGCAGCAAGAAAACGAAGTTTCACAAATGTAATAAGCAGGTATATTTTTACCCGGCGCGTCCATCCCTCTTTCTAGCGTTTTTTTTTTCACCCGGATGTTCTGCGAGTTGGTTTCTTTTTAAAGGTAAATGCGATAATCGTAAGAGCGCAAATGAAGAGGAAAAATCTGTTTAATTGCAGTCAAGTGTTGTTTTCTGGAAGTAATACAAGAAATAAAAGTTTGAACGCGAGGAACAATTTAATCAGGATTCTCACGCTGATTTCCTTTTCTTCTGCTTCTGCTTTTATTTGTATTTGCATCTTGTTTTAAGTAAATTGGAATGCAATTACGTAACTGCTCCGGCGGAGTGGAAGTGAGCTTTTGAATTTTTCAATTGCAGGTGAGCGAATTTCGTAAAAAGCTATTATTCTCGTCAGGTAATGAATTTTCTACAATAGATTCAATGACATTTTTAGAGAAACCTAAAATTTTCAAGATAATATTTAAAACTAAACATGATAAAATTATTACGTATTTGTTTAATGCGAAATTTTATTTTTTTATTGCATAATTTCACTATTGTTTCAGTTTGACAAAAAAAACTCTCATTTTTCGTGAATAAAAGTGTGCTCGTTTTTGAATGAAGAAACAGAGAAAAAGAAATGCGAATATTCGTTTCGTCCGGATGAGTTCTAATTCGAGTGAATGAGTCGTTTCGTGCGCGGTTTGCGGCTCAAAACGATGAAAAAAATAAAATGGGAATAATGCGATCCGGTAGAAATGTGGAAATTTTTCGATGCAGTCTCCAATGTTCGATTTCTATATTATTATAATAATTGTGTCTCGTTTCCTATTCATGCGAATCGAAATAAAAATTCAGCAATAATGTATGCTTCCGCTGTGGGAAATTCAAATTTTCAAATTCAATTTGTTTGCAGTGAATAAATATTGTGTTTACTTATATATGATAGTAAAACATTTTATAGTAAAATAACAATATTTAGAGAATATGTTGAAATAGTAATAGTTTGGATGATTTTTGTGTTTTTGTAGAAATCGTATATATTTACGTATGTTAGTAACACATTTCATATTAAAATAACTTGTGGAAATATTTAGAGAAAATATTGAAAATGTAATCATTAAAATTGTAATAGTTTGAATGATTTTTGTGTTTTGCAGAAATTGTATATATTTTCTTATGTTAGTAAAATTTTCTTATTCAAATAACTTTTGATAATATTTAAAGAATATATTGAAAATATATTAAGAAAAATAATAATAATTTCGACGTTTTTCATGTTTTGATGAAAACGTATATATTTTTATATGTTAGCACAATTTTCATATTAAAATAACTTTTGATAATATTTAAAGAAAATATTGAAAATCTAATAAGTAAAATAGTAATTATTTAGAAGTTTTTCCTGTTTTGATGAAAACGTATATATTTAGTTATACGTATATAACGTAAATACAATTTTCATATTAAAATAACTTTTGATAATATTTAGAGAAAATAATGAAAATGTAATCATTAAAATTGTAATAGTTTGAATGTTTTTTTGTGTTTTGAAGAAAACGTATATATTTACATATGTTAGTAGAATTTTCATATTAAAGTAACTTCCGACAATATTTAGAGAAAATGATGAAAATGTAATCATAGAAATTGTAATAGTTTGGATGTTTTTCGTGTTTTGCAGAAATCTTGTGTTTGTACAATTTTCTTATTAAGATAACTTATGAGAATTTTTAGAGAAAATATTAAAAAGTAATAAGAAAAGTCGTAATAATTTAGAAGCTTTTTGTATTTTGAGGAAAACGTATATATTTACGTATGTTAGTACAATTTTCATATTAAAATAATTTCTGACAATATTGAGAAAAAATGTAATCATAAAAATTGTAATGGTTTGAATGTTTATCGTGTTTTGCAGAAATCTTGTGTTAGAAAAATTTTCTTATTAAGATAACTTGTGATAATTTTTAGAGAAAATATTGAAAATGTAATAAGAAAACTTGTAATAATTTCGATGTTCTTCGTGTTTTGAAGGAAACGTATATATTTACATATGTTAGTACACATTTTTATATTATGATAACTTTTGATAATATTTAAAGAAATTATTGAAAATTTAATAAGAAAAATTGTAATAGTTTGGATGATTTTCATGTTTTACAGAAAACGTATATATTTTCATATTGAAATAACTTGTTGATAAAAATTGTAAACAGTTTGGATAAGTTTGTAATGAAACGTATATATTTTCATATGTTAGTAAAATTTACATACTTTAGAGACAAAACGTAATAATTTTCATTTGGAATAGATTTGTTGTTTTTTTTTCTTTGTTAAATAAGATTTAATCAATAAAGTTATAAAATGTGTTAATTTCACAAATTTCTTATGTATTTTCAATAAATCGAATGAATTTTACTAAATATAATCGTTTTTCCTAAATCTTATATTAAATTTTATAATGAACTATAGATTTTATAAATTAATCGTAGCAGAAGTTTAGAAACTAACAAAAACTATGTAAAATTCATGATGTTCGAAGAAGCGAAAGGAATATAATTACAAAAAGATCAACATCGTGGTTTAATTGAAAACTTGTTAACTAAATATTAGCATGCATTCTGCAAACCTTCCTCACGTAATATATTAACCAAGCGCTCATATTGTAATAATAATAATAATTTGAATACAACAATATTTGTTTGTGAATACTCAATTTTCCATGAAGCAACCAACATTTAACCCATTGTATATTTTATACTTAATAGAAATGCAAGTTTATGATTGTAAAGAAATAATAATAATAATACAATTATTATTTGAATAATTTAAACTATTATAAATAAATATTGGCCTGATTAAATATTTAATTAATGGTCAATACTAATTGTTTATTTTATTTGCGTTTATGCAATTGAATTGAACTAATAACAATATTTTCGCGTATAATAAAATTTTAATCGATTTTTAATATAACATAATGCTAGTATGCAATTGGTTTTATAATGAATTAGTTTCAAAATAATAATTATTTATAGATTTTCAGTCGCGTTTCCAATTAAAATCAACTAACAATGGGTTTGAAATCATTAAATTTCTGTTTCATTTTAAAATCGTTATGTATTAATGATGCAAACAAGAAAATACGACTATTGTTGTCTATGGTAAATTGGTGGATGCGCCGGGGTTTACATTATAAATTGATCAAATTTTGTTGGGAAAAAAAATTTATAATCATTTATTTAATTTTTGGAAGAAAATAAATTAATTAGTATAGAAGAAATGAAGAATTGTTGAAGAATTAATGAATTTTGGCTATAAATTGCAATTTCGAGGTATTAAAAGGGTGGATGCGCCGGGTTATCAAGTTAAAAATATTTGTTTGAAATATATTGTTTCTAATTTTGTAATGCATTTGTTTTAGGAAATTTAATTATTATTTTCAATACAATCAATACAAAATATTATATAAAAATAAGTAAAAAAAACTTTTTTAATTTGTTATGTAATATTTTTTTTGGTGGATGCGCCAGGTTTTTAAAAGAATTTTTTTCATGAATAATTGTAAAAAATAGTAATTGAAATGATCAAAATGTGTATGGTTCTTACCGAACGTTGAGAGAATGTGTGTGAGTGAGAGACTGGAGGATGCTCGAGGTTGTCAAAGTTGTTGCACAGTTGTCTTCGGCTGCAACTACAATGAGAAAATCGCGATCGCCCGCCGTTTATATGAACGTCGCGACGCGTCCCATCCGACCAATGGGAACGAGAGACGCGGTTACGTCACGCTGCCATCGGCCAATCAATATGCGTCTCCTTTGCACCTCCACGATATTCCTAACTACGTATACATATATATATATAAAATTATCATTTTTTTTTGCTCCCTTTTGATCATTTTCATCCGAGTAGGCGACGTAATTCCGAAACGAAACGCGAATGCAATTATCAATTCCATATTGCAAAAAAAAAGAAACTCCGAAACGCAACAGATTAATAGAAAAAAAAAGAAAATTTTAAAAGAAATATTAATTTTTCTCAACGTTAATGAAACACCTTTCGTAATAATTATTTTTTAGTGTCGACGAGGTGTTGTATTCAGTCATTATTTTGCGCTTTATGATTCGGTAAAGGAGATGCCCGTAACCGGATCGCATTTATAAATAAAGAATCTTGCGTTACGGTCACAGTTATGTATTCTTCTTTTCTGTTTTGTTTCATGTGTAATTTGATTTGTTTTTTTAGGTATCGAAAATATGAAAAAAAAAGAAGCATACATTGTAACCCCGAGATGCGGTGATGTTTTTATTAAACGTTGCGAATTAATCGCGCAGATAAATCTCGTTCGGTGTGGGCAATTTCCTAAATGATTGAACGTTGAAAAATTGGGGGAGAGATGATGATGATGATTTATGTGGGCGTAATCGCATTCGCAGACAATCGCGCTTGAAAAACGTGATTCGTTTGTTTGGTTTTCCTTTCATAGAAAACGCACACACATCTTATTTCGTATTTGTTTTAGTTTTCTGTCAATATCTTTATTTGTGTTTCGTTGAGTTTGGATGTGTTTACTGTTTAAACTCGATGAAACACTTTTGATATTTTAGTCAACATGAATTTGATTACAAGTTAATGGTTTCATTAGGTTTTTCATAAAATTTTATTGTTTAAAATCAATGTAGAATGAGTTTAGACTAAATATTTTGAATTACTTAAAATATATAATTATTATAAGTTTTTGTTTTTCATTAGTTATTAATCAAAGAAACTGTTTATATTTTGCATGTAAATTTGTGAAATATTTATAAAATATTGAAGACTTTTTAACAAAAAAATTTAAAAATTTGATCTACATATAATAAGTATTGACTTTTTTTCCTAGTCAATTTTTTAATTACTTTTTTCTTTGTTTGTTTTAATTATTATTATTGACTTAATTTTCATAGTTTATATTGCAATTTTTATACTCAATATTTTTTTGTATTTTTATAGTTTGTCTCCTGTTTCTTCACATTGAGATTTAACTCATATATGTTTTATTTACTTAATACATAAATTTTAAAATATTGAAGACTTTTTAACAAAAAAAAATAAAAACTCGATCTACATATAATAAGTATTGACTTTTTTTCCTAGTCAATTTTTTAATTACTTTTTTCTTTGTTTGTTTTAATTATTATTATTGACTTAATTTTCATAGTTTAAATTGCAATTTTTATACTTAATATTTTTTTATTTTTTTTAGTTTTTCTCCTGCTTCTTCACATTGAGATTTAAGTCATATATGTTTTATTTACTTAATACATAAATTTTGTATTTAAAAACAATCTAATTTTAAAAATATCTTGAAAAGATGTGAAATAATTATAAAATATTTTAGATGTTTAAATATGAATCTGATAAAATCAATTATGTATCAATTATATATATGTTTCATTTACTTAATATATAAATTTTAAAATATTTATAAAATATTGAAGACTTTTTAACAAAAAAAATTAAAAACTCGATCTACATATAATAAGTATTAACTTTTTTTCCTAGTCAATTTTTTAATTACTTTTTTCTTTGTTTATTTTAATTATTATTATTGACTTAATTTTCATAGTTTAAATTGCAATTTTTATACTTAATAATTTTTTAAATTTTTTACTTTGTCTCCTGATTCTTCACATTGAGATTTAACTCATATATGTTTTATTTACTTAATACATAAATTTTAAAATATTTATAAAATATTGAAGACTTTTTAACAAAAAAAAATTAAAACTTGATCTACATATAATAAGTATTGACTTTTTTCCTAGTCAATTTTTAATTACTTTTTTTCTTTGTTTGTTTTAATTATTATTATTGACTTAATTTTCATAGTTTAAATTGCAATTTTTATACTTAATATTTTTTAAATTTTTTAGTTCATCTCCTGATTCTTCACATTGAGATTTAACTCATATATGTTTTATTTAATACATAAATTTTAAAATATTTATAAAATATTGAAGACTTTTTAACAAAAATAATTAAAAACTCGATCTACATATAATAAGAATTGACTTTTTTCTTAGTCAATTTTTTAATTACTTTTTTCTTTGTTTGTTTTAATTATTATTATTGACTTAATTTTCATAGTTTAAATTGCAATTTTTATACTTAATATTTTTTTAATTTGTCTCCTGTTTCTTCACATTGAGATTTAACTCATTTGTGTTCTATATACTTAATACATAAATTTTGTATTTAAAAACAATCTAATTTTAAAAATATCTTCAAAACATGTGAAATAATAATAAAATAATTCTGATAAAATCAATTAAAATCTTCATCTATATATAATAAGTATTGATTTTTAAGTAGAAAATGATAATTTTGTTAGTTTTAATTTTAACAATATCTTTTTTTTTATTTTCTCTCTTAATTCTTCATATTGAGTGTTAATCTTTTTGTGAGTTGTTCATATGTTCCCTATGCACACACTTAATCCATATGATACAGCCTTGTGTATCAAATATACTGTGGAAAACAATACTTTTGTGTCTATGTGAAATGCATTGGTTTGCTCTAAATATAGTTCCAATTGTTGCTGTAAATCGTCTCAACAGTTCGTGTAGTGTGCACGTTCCAATTCAGTTGTTACAACTACATATTTTCATCCATTCTATAAAATATTTATATTATTCCATAGTAAATTATAGTTTTGTTAATGATCAGCAAACTCTTGTAGTTTTTACATTTTACCAATTTTTTTTCAATAACAATATTTTGAACACAACAAAAGTTATTTAGTAAATTGCTATTTCTTATTGATCATCGTTCTACTAAATTTAATCAAAATTTACTGATTTCTGTTTTACATAAATTTATTTGAAATGTTTGCAAAGATTCTTAATTATATAATTAATTAATATTAAATGTTCTACATAATTAACATTTACATTTTGTAATGTTTTTTTCGTGATTAATTAGAATAAGAAACTGATTTAATTTTATTATTTTTCAGTTCTGAAATGTTTTTTCTTCAATATATTTCATTGATGAAGCAATAATTTTATTTAATGATTGTATATTTAATTTGTAATTTAACGATGCAGACGGGAAATGTGAGAGGTGAAACTTGAGGTTGTGATGAAAAGAAAAGGGAAGAAAATAGTGATTAAATTAAGTCGTGAATTATATAGTTGCTTATAGACGAACATTAATAGTAATTAGAGGGCCGAAGAAGACTGCAAAGTTTACTCCTTTTATTTCATTTTTTTTCTGTGTGTGTGTTTCATCTTCGCACACTATGCGCCAAACGAAATGAATTTTAATTAAACCTTTCCTAATTAGAAAATACGATACGCCACGATCTGCACGTTCATCAGCAGTCACAGAAAAATAATGAAACGGGTTGAGAATAATAACAAAAAAGAATTGCGGGGGATCGAGGTGAGGTCTCAAACATCAAATATTGTTCAGGAAACACAAATATTGTCGTTTCGTTTTGTTTGAGTGGAAGAGGGTGTACATTTGAAACAATGACGTCTCCACTTCTGGAATCCAGCAGTGAAACCCTGTGATTTCGCTCCTCGCACACAAACGGACCGCACCGCAAATCCCTGCCACTTCGACGATTGTTCGCTAATCCGATGATACCTAGTTGCATTATACACGTCTTCAGTTCTCGCTTCCTGTGCAATGCAAATTGCACGATTAGAGGTCACTGATGTATTATGCACGGATCTAAGAAGATCTGTAGCATTTGCAGAAGAGACTTCTATTATTGTATCAATACCACAAGGATTTTGACAACTTTCTTTCTAATGCAAAACGCATTTACAAGAATAAGAATTATTTACTTAATCAGGACCACAAATTGATAACGTATACAATTTTCAATGATTTCTTAGTAATTATAAAGATGGTAACATTTGTACCACAAAAACTATAAGAAGTTTAAATATTATAAAATTTTAGAAGACGTTCGAAGATGATGCTGTATCAATACTAGCAGCATTTATAGAGATATCTATTATTGTATTAATACCATAAGGATTTTAACAACTTTCCTTTCCAAGCTTTTCTAATACAAAACACATTTACTAGAATAGGTTTTAACTTAATTAAAATAACAATTTAATAACGTATGCAAATTACAATGATTTCATAGTAATTACAAAGATGGGAACATTTGCTGTACCAAAAACTGTAACAAGATTAAATATTATAAGATTTTAGAAGACGTTCGAAGATGATGTTGTAACAATACCAGAAGCAGAGACAACTGTTATAATATCAATACCACAAGGATTTTAACAACTTTCCATTCCAAGCTTTTCTAATACAAAACACATTTACTAGAATAGGTTTTAACTTAATTAAGACAACAATTTAATAACGTATCTAAATTACAATGATTTCATAGTAATTACAAAGATGGGAACATGCGTGCTACCAAAAACTGTAACAAGATTAAATATTATAAAAATTTTAGAAGACCTTCGAAGATAATGCTGTATCAATTACCAGAAGTATTTGTAGATACAACTGTTATAGTATCAATACCACATGGATTTTAACAACTTTCCATTCCAAGCTTTTCTAATGCAAAACATATTTAGATGAATAGCTTTTAACTTAATTAAGACAAAAATTAAATAATTTATCTAAATTACAAAGATTTCTTAGTAATTACACAGATGGGAACATTTGTGGTACCAAAAACTATAACAAGTTTAAATATTATAAAATTTTAGTAGACGTTCGAAGATGATGTTGTAACAATACCAGAAGCATTTGCAGAGACAACTGTTATAGTATCAATACCACAAGGATTTTAACAACTTTCCATTCCAAACTTTTCTAATGCAAAACACATTTACAAGAATAGGTTTTAACTTAATTAAAACAACAATTTAATAACGTATGCAAATTACAATGATTTCTTAGTAATTACAAAGATGGGAACATTTTTGGTGCCAAAAAATGTAACAAGTTTAAATGTTATAAAATTTTAGAAGACGTTCAAAGATGATGTTGTAACAATACCAGAAACACTTGCAGAGACAACTGTTATAATATCAACACCACATGGATTTTAACAACCTTTCATTCCAATCTTTTCTGATGCAAAACACATTTACTAGAATAGGTTTTAACTTAATTAAGTCAACAATTTAATAAAATATCTAAATTACAATGATTTCTTAGTAATTACAAAGACTAGTATCAAAAACTATAAGAAGTTTAAATATTATAAAATTTTAGAAGACGTTCGAAGATGATGTTGTAACAATACTAGAAGCATTTGCAGAGACAACTGTTATAATATCAATACCACAAGGATTTTAACAACTTTCCATTCCAAACTTTTCTAATACAAAACACATTTACTAGAATAGGTTTTAACTTAATTAAAACAACAATTTCATAACGTATGCAAATTATAATGATTTCATAGTAATTACAAAGATGGGAACATTTGCTGTACCAAAAACTGTAACAAGATTAAATATTATAAGATTTTAGAAGACGTTCGAAGATGATTTTGTAACAATACCAGAAGCATTTGTAGATACAACTGTTATAGTATCAATACCACAAGGATTTTAACAACTTTTCATTCCAATATTTTCTAATGCAAAACACATTTACAAGAATAGGTTTTAACTTAATTAAGAGAACAATTTAATAACGAATCTAAATTACAATGATTTCTTAGTAATTACAAAGATGGCAACATTTGTGATACCAAAAACTATAACAAGTTTAAATATTATAAAATTTTAGAAGACGTTCGAAGATGATGTTGTAGCAATACCAGAAGAATTTGCAAAGACAACTATTATAGTATCAATACTACATGGATTTTAACAACTTTTCATTCCAAACTTTTCTAATGCAAAACACAATTACAAGAATAAGTTTTAACTTAATTAACACAATAATTTAATAACGTATACAAATTACAATGATTTCTTAGTAATTACAAAGATGGGAACATTTGTGGTACCAAGAAATATAACAATATTAAATATTATAAAATTTTAGAAGACGTTCGAAGATGATGCTGTATCAATTACCAGAAGAATTTGTAGAGACAACTGTTATAATATCAATATCATAAGGATTTTAACAACTTTCCATTCCAAACTTTTCTAATGCAAAACATATTTAGAAGAATAGGTTTTAACTTAATTAAGACAACAATTAAATAACGTATCTAAATTACAATGATTTCTTAGTAATTGCAAAGACTAGTACCAAAAACTATAAGAAGTTTAAATATTATAAAATTTTAGAAGACATTCGAATATGATGTTGTAGCAATACCAGAAGAATTTGTAGAGATATCTATTATTGTATTAATACCACAAGGATTTTAACAACTTTTCATTCCAAGTTTTTCCAATGCAAAACTCATTTACAATAAAAGTTTTTTTTAACTGAAATAAGACTATAATTTAATAACGTACCTAAATCACAATGATTTCTTAATAATTATAAAGATGGAAACATTTGTGGTACAAAAACTTTAACATGAATTATTTGTTTTTTTTTTTTAATTTTTATTAAAAGACGTTTGAAGATGATGCACAAAATTTAGTTAAAGAGAAAGAAATATCAAAATTAATAAAGTAGACTAATTTTATTTACGAGAAAGTTTATTTACTTCTGTTTTATTACAAACTATTATCAATTTTTCATCTTTTAAAAATTTCTCTATGAAAAAGTCTAAATTTGTTAATTTTCATCTAAAATTTTATTCATTCAAAGAAAAATTAGTAAAAATATACTTTGTTTTTCTATTTGTCTTTTCTAATTTTGTTATTTATTTGATGAAAATACATTTGTAAATGAGTTTTTCTTAATCCATTCCACTAAATTATTCATCTACCATAGAATTATTAAGAAAACATCAAAAATATTTGTTTACAAAAACAATAATTCGATTTTTCATCTTACATTTTTTTTCCATTTATCTATTATAAATTCGTTCTTAATTTGATGAAAATACATTTTTAATTGAGTTTATATTAATCCACTCAACCAAATTATTCATCTACTTAAGAATTATTAAGAAATCATCAGAAAATATTTGAGGTTTTTCATTACAAAAAAAACAAAATTTTTCATCTTACATATTTATTTCTATTTGTTTCTTACATATTTGTTCATTAATTTCGTTTATTTTAATCCATTTACTAAAGAAATATCAAAATTGTACTTCTCTTTCATTTAAAAAAATTACATTTTACTCTTTTTTTTTACAATTTTTGTCTTATATAAAAATTTGATTCTGCACGAGAATACGTCTGTAATCGTTAATTCACCCACTAGATTATTCATCCACCAAAGAATTACCTTCCTTTCTCTCTTTTATTTTTCTTTTATTTCCATCAGAAGACTCCTCCTAATTCACGTCCAGTTGAAACAAATGATCTCCGCTATAACTTAAACGGTTTAGCTGGCCGCAGTTTTATTTATCAAATAGTCTGGTAGACGGTAAATCACTGACTTTAACCGTTGAATTTAGATACGTATACATTTTTTCCTTTATTCTCAGCGTAACTTTCTTCTCTAAAGTTTCCTTTAAAAGAATAAAAACTTCACGAGCAAGAGTGACGACTATCCGATACGCTTTTCCGACATTATACTTGATAATGTCTACTATAAGTCACTAAATATATGCTAATTCAACTGTTATAAACTTTAGAAATATAAAAATACATAAACTTATTGTTTAGTTTTTCAATAAAGTATGCATACTTTTGTAACAGTTTTAATTTTATTTAATATTTCAGCATTTTTAATCCCACTTTTCAATTGTTAAAATCTTGTTAAATATATTTAGAAAAAAAATATCTAGTAAGATTTAATTAACTAAATATTTTCTCTAAAACTAAAGTTTATTTTGTAGATTTACTGGATTCAATAACAACTAAATTAATTGTATTTTTACAAAAAGAAAAGTAAAAATATTTACTCTTGAAAATAATAAAGTTATTTAGTTAGGAAATATAGTGGATGCGCCGGGCAATACGTTACTCTTTTGTTTCTCAAAATGTGTTTGCCTTAAAGTTTGATGGTAAACATTTTATATTGCGTCGTCAACGTCGAAATATTCTCCCATTGTTTTCCACCAAAGTTGCGCTTTTTTTTACAAACTGTTGGCTCATATTGATTGGAAATTTAATTACTTGAAACCAATCTTTTACAGCAGTGGTTTCCAAACTCGATGTTAGAAAGCAATTGAAATTAAGGTAACTACAGAAAAATCGAGCATTTTTGTAACCATGAAAGGTGATATAAATATAATCTAATTAATTGCATTGTGTCCGGGATAAATGTATTTCTAAAGATTGAAATTGTTGTCATTTTATTTATCAAATTATAAAATATGTTTACATTATTCACCGCATTCTATCCTCACTTTCTAATTACATTTAGTTAATAATTAAATTTTATTGTTATAAAATTATTATTTGTTTTGTTAAATTTTACTTGAAAAAGAAGATAAACTTTTGCAGCTGCAAAGATAAAAAAACAATAAAACCATTGAACACCTGCGTTTAATTGAACACCTGCATTTTTATTGAACACCTGCGCGAACAATTGCGATAAGAAACACTTGCGTTTAATTGAACACCTGCATTTTTATTGAACACCTGCGTGAATAATTGCGAAAGACACACCTGCGTTTTATTGAACCTGCGTTTTAAGTGAACACATGCGAAACTTTTGCGTTCTATTAACTTTGTAAATACACTCCCACGCACATGTAGTGAAGTCTCCAATCCTCATCTTTATTGCAGCAATGAAAAATGCAAAAAGAAACCTTAATAATAAAAAAATATGATTTATAACTTTTGTGGTGTTTTTGGAACATTTGATTGATTTCCTATGCATTTTATATCTACTGCATCATACGACGAGCACGGTGATGTAAAAAACAATTAATAGTTCAATTATGAAAATAATAAAGATACATTTTTGCGGCTGCAAAGATAAAAAAAACCAATAAAGTCATTGAACACCTGAGCAAACATCTGCAATAAGAAACACCTGCGTTTAATTGAACACCTGCGTTTTTATTGAACATCTGCGTGAACATCTACGATAAGAAACACCTGCGTTTAATTGAACACCTGCATGAACATCTGCGATAAGAAACACCTGCGTTTAATTGAACACCTGCATTTTTATTGAACACCTGCGTGAACATCTGCTTCACATGCAATGAAGTCTACAATTCGCATCTTTATTGCAGCAATGAAAAATGAAACTTTAATAACATAAAGAAAAATTTAACTTTTACAAATTGTATTTAAAAAAAAAGAAACTATGATTTTAAACTGTTGTGGTGTTGTTGGAACAATTGATTGATTTCCTATGCATTCTATATTTACTCTGAGCAGCATCATACGATGAGCACGGTGATGCAAAAACCAATTAATAGTTTAATTATGAAAATAATTAAAATCGATTTATTCGTAGCGGCATGAAACATCAGACCAAAGCAAAAACAAAGTTAAGGTCAAATTCATCAGTTCTAAGTTTATAAAAGTTACAATTTAAACAAAAAAAATTAAGAAACAAATAGACAAAGAAATTGTATTATCTTATTATTTATAGATTTTTCTTAAGTTTTGATTTTGTCTAGATTTATTTAAGAGAAGAAATAAGTAATAATAGAAGAATTATTAAATCTATACAAAATTTATGTTTTTTTTTTAATATTTGAGTAGAATTTTTGATTTATTTAAGAAACACAAATTGTGTATTCATTCTTTACGGGGTATTGTTTGGTATTTGATGAGAACTATTTATTAAACTTTGAATTTGCTTAGTCTTAAGTCAACGTTAAATAAGACGTGGTTTTAAGTCAACATTAAATAAGGGTAATATTTAATTCGTAAACAGAGGAAACCCTTTATTTATAGTGTATTCTATACAGGTAGAAAGGTCGGTTTTTGGTAGTAAAACTAGGGAATAACATATTCCTTAAAGTTGCTACAAATCGACTTTCTCAAACAGTGGCAGAACTTTAAATTTTTGTATAGAAATCTCATAGGAATTACCTTAAAAATCCTATAGTAATCTCATACAAATACATTAGATATACAGTGGAATAACGAGTTTAATCCGTTCCAAAATTTCCGGATTTTAACTCGTATAGTGAAACACGTTTTCCCATATAAACTAATATAAATTACGATAATGCTTTCTTTGCGTTTAATTGAACACCTGCGTTTTTATTGAACACCTGCGTGAAAATCTACAAGAAACACCTGCATTTAATTGAACATCTGCAATATGAAACACTTGCGTTTAATTGAACACCTGCGTTATTATTGAACACCTGCGTTATTATTGAACACCTGCGTTTTTATTGAACACCTGCGCAAAAATATACAAGAAACACCTGCATTTAATTAAACATCTGCAATAAGAAACACTTGCGTTTAATTGAACACCTGCGTTTTTATTGAACACCTGCGTGAACATCTACAAGAAATACCTGCGTTTAATTGAACACCTGATTGAAAATCTGCAATAGAAAATCCTATACAAATCTCATACAAATACATTAGATATACAGTGGAACCTCGCTTAACGAGTTTAATCCGTTCCAAAATTTCCAGTTTTTGACTCGTATAAGGAAATACTCGTATAGTGAAAAACGTTTTTCCATATAAACTAATGTAAATTACGATAATCCGTTTCATGCCGGAGAAAATAAAGTATAACTTGGTCTCGATTTTTAATGATTTTGCTTTTCATATCTATGGTTATTTTTATTCTTTGACGTTTTATTCGGAGACATGCAAGTTTTACTAAATTTTGCACCAAAAAAAACACATAAATAACATGTCTGAACACAAGTTTGGAAATGTTGTGATCACAAACAACAATGTTTTCAAATTCACACACGGTGAAGTGAGTTTATATTTGTTTATATTTGTATCAACAATCAATCAGGGAACTTAGTAAAGGTTTCTTTATAATTTAAATATTTGTTTATATAAAGAAGCGTACATAGTGTGTTTATATATTATAATAATAGTTGGTAATCGATATGCTCGTTATCGGGGTGCTCGTTAAGCGAGGTTCTACTGTATATAAAAAATCCTTTAAAATTTTATAGAAATCAAATATAAAAATATCTGAGAAATGTTTTTAAAATATTATAGAAATCATTTAGAAATTTGTCGTGGCCGATCTATTGTATAAGTAATATGTATATTTGTTAGATCTACCACTTTCCTATTCATTATTACAAAGAATATTTCACGAATCCATCAAATATACAAACGTATACTTGTACGTGATTATTTAGAATAACTTGTGGAATATTTCGAAGGACGATTACACATTAAAACGTATAGTTGCGTCTGTTGTATCACCACTTAACAGATTTTTTCAGCCCCTAAATATTTGGACAGGATCATAAAACTTAAATAAAGAAACGGTTGTATTTTCCTCAAAACTGATTTCCTTACCTCCCACCTCCCTTTTTGAAATGAACACATATTTGTATTATATAATTTAGTTTTAGATAGAGGGTTCAATGGATAGGATAGCCTTAGTTAGGGAACCGAACTGTCTTCCTAAATACTAACTTAAGAGAAGAATGTAACTCTTAGTTAATAAAACTAATTAAGAATATTGCATTTGATATTCATAAACTTTTCCAAGACTCCACAACGACATAACTACGAGATAAACCAAGGTAACCAGAGATTTCTTAATCCCAGGACACGACAAATTATTCAATAACATCTAAAAAAAAATATACAAATTATTTCCAAAATTTGCAAATATTCATAAAAACAAATAAAATAGTCGTAGATATAAATATTAGTAATTTTAATTTAAGTTAATTTCTCAATGATAACTGTAAAAAAAATGCAGTGTTTTCTCATATTTTCAATTAAATTTTCATTATTTTGGGAACCCGAAACAAAAAAAAACCGTTCTTCACGTAAGTCCGACCTGTCATGCGGTGAATTCAATATGCGTCAACCGGGATTAAAGGTGGATTAGACAAGTTGTTATGATGCACGGATTAATGCATCATCAGAGCGAGAAGTCATCACATCATTGGTGAAGAATAGAGATAGGTACGTTGCGTTGCGCAACGTGAATGTAATGCGAGTCAACAAACACACGGCGTGTGGAACAAAAGAAATTAATTAGTTGTGCAATGAAGGGGAGAAAATAATAATCAAAAAAAAATAAAATAAGAGTAGTAAACTTCCGTGCACTTCACGCGCCATTTAACGAGATAATTTTTATTAACTAGCAAACAGAATTATTATGTCGTCGCGGCACATGGGCCGTTTCTCACGTGGCCTGCAGGATTATCTATCTATGTGCAGGATGAACGATAGCTTGTCATAACACGAGACCAATATTAACTTTATTATCAGCGAGTAATTTTTACTGCCATCCCTAATGGGGACTTTTTACCTACGTGCTGTTTGAACACCATTAATTCTCTATTCTATTTCTGTTAGCATCAACATTCGATTGCCCTCAAGAGCGGTTTAAAATGTGAACTTTAAATACATATTTTGTTTGTGTATGTGCAAAGTTGTCGTAATGTCAAGGTCGCGGTTTTATCCGCTCCGACGGATCTGCAGAGCTTTTGATCGTTCTGATGGCTTCGGCGTCGGGAGGGACGGACTTTTGCTCGTCGTATACGTTTAATTGCCAATTACTACATTTATGAGATGTGTCTTGGAAAATATATGTGTTACACGTAAACGGGTGTGTTTGCACGTTGTTCCGACGCATTTAAAAGTTACGTTAATTGAGAACATTAACGCATCAATTCCCTAAAACCGTATCAAAAGCTCCAATTCGCACACCTCCTGTAATTAACGAGAATCTAATCGATACAATCTGAATTGACACCACTGACTCATTCATAATAATACAAAAAAAATAATATTCAATTATTTCTTCATAAAATCATTATAAATATATAGTTTAAGAAAATATCTTTGAATTCAATTAAAAACTTAGCTGTAACATTAAAATACAAATTTCTTTAATTTAAAAAAAAACTGCTTATTTTTCTATATCACATTTAACCCGTAACTACTACAGGTCAAAATGACCCATATTACAAAAATAGAACATATATCAGAATTTCTGGTTTTCTCATGGAAAACCAAAGTTATTCCAATTTGAAATCCAAATATTGATTATATTTCAAGAACGTATTTGCTCGAAAATACACAAATTTATATGATTCTGGAAATTTCTAAAAGAAAAACTAATATTTTTTAACGTAAGGTAAAAAATATATAAAATTGATTTATTACTTCATAAAATATTTACATTTGTTAAAAATTTCTTACTAAATTATGCAGTAACAAAAAATGAGAACTTTCTTTAAAATTTGCTACTACTGAATACAAATTGAACAAAGTTCATCAATATTTTATAAAATCAATTATTTTCTACTATAATTATATCATACCATAAAATAAAATAATATAAAAAATATTTGAAAACCATCAACACATCAATCTAAATTTGAAGATTAGTTCAATCAAATGTAATTATTTGTAAAGATTTCAACGATTTTGAAGATTTCATAATTTTTTTTCCGAGATGATATTTGTTTCAATTTATCAAAATTTCATTCCAATTTTATGTAATATTTTTCACAAAGATAAAAAATATATTTCATAACAATACAAAAAAAAAATACAATTTTTTTATTATTTTTTTTAAACTGCTACTTTTTCTACATCACATTTAACCCGTAATTACTACAGGCACATAAATTAAACACAAATACCACCTACAGGTCAAAATGACCCATTTTACAAAAAATAGAACATATATCAGAATTTCTGGTTTTCTCAGTTTTGGTACATGGAAAACCAAAGTTATTCCAATTTGAAATCTAAATATTAATTATATTTCAAGAACGTATTTGCTCCAAAATACACAAATTTATATGATTTTGGAAATTTCTAAAAGAAAAACTAATATTTTTTAACATAAGGTAAAAAATATATATAAAATTGATTTATTACTTCATAAAATATTTACATTTGTTAAAAATTTCTTACTAAATTATGCAGTAACAAAAAATGAGAAATTTCTTTAAAATTTGCTACTTTGTAACATAACAATGAATACAAATTGAACAAAGTTTATCAATATTTTCTAAAATCAATTATTTTGTACTATAATTATTCCATACCTTACCATAATTATCATAATTATTTCATACCATAAAATAACATTATATAAAAAATATTTGAAAATCATCAACACATCAATCTAAATTTGAATATTAGTTCAATCAAATGTAATTATTTGTAAAGATTTCAACGATTTTGAAGATTTCATAAATTTTTTTCCGAAATGATATTTGTTTCAAATTATCAAAATTTTCCATTCCATTCCAATTTTATGTAATAATTTTTACAAAGATAAAGTAAAAGTTGCAGTTTGTATGTTTTATTGAATTTTTAGAAACTAAATGTTGCAATTTTCATTGAAATATATAAATACATAAAAATAATAATAAAATATTCTATTTTTTTTTAACAAATTTGACTATTTTCTTGTAAAATATTGAAGATTTTAACTAAAAAAATCGGCGCATTTTTAGTTAAATCTGCATTGTATTATCGTTGAACAATGCAATAAGAAATGATTGTTATTTCGTAAACAAATATATTCTTTCAATTTGAAATACATTTCATCAAAAGATAAACAAGCCTAGAGCGGACATCACGTAACGTTTGTTGTTCCAAAATTCCGCAAATGCTCTTCATCATCGTACACTTTTTTTTTCTCTCTCTCTCTCTTCTCCGATTCGCGATGAAAAAAAGAAATCGTTTATTAATATTAAATTCCCGTATCGGAGAATATTCCTTTCAAGTCCGAAACATCCTGTCCATCGCTTCAAGCGATAAATCGTCCCTGGCAAAATTAATTAATGGAATATTGGCTTCCTGCACTTTTTTACAATAGACGGAATTTCCTATTATTCTGAACGTCAGTTTCTTTTTATTTTCCTTATTACTGTACGTATTATTCAAATCGATTGGAATTTCGAGGGTGAGAATTAATAGGGAAATACGTGGGGTCTAACAAAAGTTTGCTTAGTTGGCGTTAATACATTTGTTTCTGAAAAATTTCTTAATTTGTCAAAGTCTAACGATATTTCATGTAAAATTTCAAGAAAATCGGTAAAAATGAATATGTTGTAAAATTACAAAAGGATGAAAATTAAATATATCAAAATAAAATTGTTTTATTTTTGTTTTTTTTTCCAACCAACTAAGCGAACTTTTGTTAGATATGACGTATATATATTTAAATTTTTCAAACGATAAGTTTTGAGTGTTTTTGATCTGCGCCCTCCGCGTTGCAGCAATAAAGTCATTACGTAATCCGCGCTCATCTTTCGCAGCTCGTTAAAGTGTAAATGCGAATTTAAATAAATATGGGAAATTTTCAGAAAAACTTTTCCCCCGTTCGATCATCAAATTGGATGCGCTGCGATGAATAAGCAACTAAGCCTGTTGTGTGTGTGTGTGTGAGAGAGAGAGAGAAAATGTTATTATATTTGCGCAAATTATAGGAAAGTATCGGTTTCCGATTTCCTTCCATTCTCTAAACTCCATTTACTATATATGATGCGCACATACACAAAATAATGAAAACAAACAATACGTTTCAAAAACGTATTTACTTTTTATTACTGTTTTTATTTTATTTCATTGAATTACATGTGTTTGTTTCAATTAAGCTGGGAAATATCGTGTTTCATATGAAGCACACGGAAAAATTGTTTGTTTTTTTTTTGTTTGATCTTGTAGAGAAAATGTATAATATTTATTACCGTTTTGTTTGTAGCTGCAATATGAAATAACTATTTTTCTTTATGTGCTTGAAAATATTTTTATAATTGGCAAATTAAAAAATTAATTTTAATTAATTTACTTTTATATTTCATTTGAAATATGTAAATTTTATAAAAATATTATATAAAATGAAATATAAAAATTTACTTGAAAAAATTTTAAATTAAAACAGCGTTTTCCAAACTGTGACGCATTTCGGTAATCGGACATTCCTGTGTTCTTATCCATATTGCTGTAATACGCGTTCAAAGTTGAAAAATTGAAATTCGAAAGTTCGAAAAAGCAGTGTTTTTACATTTCATTGATTTTCTCGAAAT